>NC_053154.1:168919458-169219458 GCF_016835505.1 Polypterus senegalus
AGTAATATGTAGATCAAAACTGCATACAAAATATTTCAAACAAGGCCTAACAAGTGTATTATAAAAATTAAGAACTTTCCTTGACACATTTACTGGAAAATGCAAGCAATGCAACCTTACATCCTATTAGCCTGCAAAATCCAATACCCATTTAATTTTAGAATTTTGTTCAAGAGTTATTAATTCGCAGATATGAATGTCACCAGAATCATCTCGGACTGTTCCTTCACCTGCATCCAGGGGCTACTGGCTTATGAAAAGTTGCTGAACAGCATATCCAATGTGTTAACAGTTTGCTTATCATGTAAAAACTATATACATTTTAAAAAAAAAAAAAAAAAAGTGTGGGAGTACAGCACACATGCAGTATTAGATAGTAACACTGGCACAAGATGCTACTGCTGACATTCTACTCATCAGTTGATAGTTCAGGGCAGAGAAGGGGGTGGTTATGGAGCACATTCAATGACTGCAAGTCTTGCATTGATTTACAAGACGACTAAGACAGGGTAGAAGAAAGCAGAGACACAGTAGTTAGCTGTGCAACATTTTTCTGGTCATATGTCTGAGGTGAGGATATACAACACTGACTATATCTTCATATCAAAGCAAGTCCATTTTTGTTGTTGAAGTTTGCTGTGTCTCACCTGATATCCCAGTAACGGATTTTCTTATCAAAGTGGCCACTCATCACACACTGCTCTGTGCAAACTATATCATTGCAGCTGGATCCAGCAAACACGGTCTTTATACCTGGATTTAAAAGGAAAAAGGGTTTTTGTTGGTTTTATTTCCATGTAAAGCATTTAAAGAATGTATACCTCAAGTAGATGATATGCAATGTCTGTGAGAACTGAATGAATGACTCACACAGATCATGATCCAATTTTACCAAGATTTTAAAATACTTTCTCCAACACTGCTTTAAAACTAATAAGTAAAAACTGTATTTCTCTTTCATTTACAAATTGTTGGTGTTTGCTTTTCATAAGGTTTTCCTCCTAACTCCACAAAAATGTACTTTGTTGTTATGCCATAAAGTAAAAAAGACACTCAGTTGAAGGTCTGTTTTATAAATGGGGAATCTTCCCTACATTAACATGAAACACTTCATCATTAATATTTCAAACTATATATTCTCCTTTTCTCTTAGTACTGCAGATCTGATGAGTCATCCATTGAATTTCACTGCATTTATCTACTAATGAGTGTACACAATTGATTTTTTGGCAAAAAGTGTTCCTTTAATGTTTTGTAATGAGCTTGGAGACAGAAAAAACTATTTGGTTTGGCTTCCACCAGGAAGTACAGGGATGTGTGTAGTCTAAATTATTCATCCAAAGACAGGTTACATAATATTTAAAAAAAAAAAAAAAACCTACCATTTTACAGACCACTGTAAACTGCTTTAAAGAAGCCAAAAATGCTAAAATTGCTTCTGAAAAAGCTATGGCTTAAATGGGTTCAGTTAAAAGATTGGATGAACCACTTAATCAGTTAGCATTACAGTTTAGGGGCTGTATATATTTTCAATAAAACAAGTATGAATCTGTGTTATGGATACTTCAAGGATAGGATGAATCTTTCTTCATTTCCAAGGCGAGACACTAGAATGGGTCCAGAGTTAGATTATACTGTTCTTGAAATTTTATTATCATGCTGCACATAAGCGCTCTGTACTTGGGATTCAACATACTTAAACCCATTTAATCAAATATAAAGCCATGGATGCAGTGGCCATTGGGGGCAGCACTAGGCACAAGGTAGGAAACTGCAAGTCCACCCTCACATACACCCACCCTGGCACAGGAGCCAATTTGGAATAACAAATGAACCTTACCTATACATATATACTGAAGTAGTACTAACTGCTTTGAACTGTGCTTAGTACTCACATTTTATTTAAATATGCAACTTATTGGAATAATTAAATGTTATTTTAAAGACACATTGTTGTTACTGTTCTAAAACTAGATACTCTCTCAAGAAAAGATCTACTGGAATTAATCCTCACTGCCAGCAATCAAAGCTGCAAAATCTCAAAAAATGCATTCTTTAAAACTTCACCTATCTGCATTTAGCTATTCTAAGAAAAGACAGAATGTGCACATACACACAAAAACATGAATGTGCAGCTGAACATCTTGCTAATTTTACACGGAAAATGCGTTAAATTGTATTTCTCATTCTTAAATTATTACTTCATTGGCAAGTGGTAAGAAAATGGAAACACTGAGTGATCTTTGCAGTACTCTCCAACCAATTACAATATATGTTGAATATTTTATGCTATTTGTATGTGATGTTATTTTCTGTTATAAGTGTCTCCAAAGCTTCCAAGTCAAAGTCCTGTACATTAGGTACTAACAAATAAAAGGGATTCTGAAATTCAGAGAAATACTCTGCAAAGGGCATGATTGTGTCTCTGAGTACACATTATTTTATGTTCAACATCTGATGAATGATGAAATTGCACTGAAGATGATTATCCAAAGCTTTTCAAAATAAACAGTTATAGAACTAGAAGGTATTTCAAGTATTTCAGACACTACAACAATTTAAGTAATGGGAGTGAATGTTCCTTAAAAGTGAACAAAATCTCAGGAATTACACAACACGTCATAGAGAAGAATGACAGTCTATCAATTCTACTGAAGTTTAGCTGACTAGAGTATCCCTTTGAGAGTTTTACACTGGAAATATAAAAATACAACACTAAATCAAATAAAGGAAAAAGGTATTCACATTGACATTTTCAGCTGTTACTTTATGCTTTGCTCTTGTAAATTACATATAACAAATAAATAGAACTGGGTGCACTGGGAGGAAACTCAAGACAAAATCTTGGACATCGGGAACAGTATTCCTAGTGCTTGCCATTAAAAGTAACTGATTTCATCCTAGACTGCTGTTAAATAAATGCTTACAGACTTTGCTGCGAAGATCCCACAGTTTAAGAGTTCGATCATGGCTGCCAGACACAATACGGGCATTGTCCAGCAAGAAGCGAGCAGAGAGAACCTTCCCACTGTGTCCAGTAAGCGTATGCTAATGGAAGAGAACAGAAACAAACAAACAAGTAAACAACTATTTGACTACCACAGACTGCTTTGTACAAGTAGAGCACAGTTTACTGGAGCAGGTCCAGGGGAAAAACAATTTTACATTAACAGTTGTAGTAACTATTACTGCAAAACCAAAAAACTCTGAGGATTATGATCTTCCTTTTATATCACGTCACACCAGGTTTTTTTGCCATGTAATTATGCTCTAAAAAAAACCAACACCTGCTGAGTTGATGGTGAAGGACTTTCAGCTCTAAAGGACCTTAAAGACAGCAGAAGGTTGGGCTATTGGACATTACAAATGTATTTTATAATAAAGTCATGAAGTACAAAAATGGAATGTTTTGAAAGCAAAATGTCAGAAGCAGTGAAGCAAAGCTAATTTAAACATTTAGCAAATTGTTTCATTTCATACCTTCTATTTCCACACAGTATGGCTTAGATTGAGGATACATAACAGAACTAAATGTGATGGATTGAAGCAGCGCCTAAAGCACACTTTTCACGAGGAACAGCAACTTTTTCACAAAATGATGGGACATTTACTGTAAGCAGAACAACAAGGGCAAAAGAAGCTTGCAGGGACATTGTGTATTATGAATTATTATTTGTAATGACTGGGTAGTTTTATCACTAGGAAACTGCCTATTAACTCATTTTACTCTTTTAATGAGATGTATTATTTGTGTTGCTTGCACATCATTACTATTTTACACATGCACGCATATACACACACACACAAAATAAAATATGGTTTATAACTATGACAAAAAAAAAATCTAAATGCATTACAAATCCTTACTGTATAAAACACCAAACAGGATCATACATATTAAACAGTTTAAAAAAAAAAAAAGATTACATTTAAAAAGCAAAAACATTAAATGGCATATGAAATGCATACCCGTAATCGGTAGTCATCAACTGTCCATATCCTGCTAGCAAAGTCATTTGAGGCAGCAAGTAAGTGGGTGCCCTAAGACAAAAATTAAAAGATTTTGAAAGGATGATTGTCTATAAGAGCTTATGGTACTGCATGCTTAAACTGTGTAACATTTAACATAATTACACTGTAGGTAGAAATTGTTTTATTAAAAAAAAACCTTCAGATGCAAAATGCATTTTCCAGCAATGTAACCTCTAAGGCAAGGGTGTCAAACTCAGTTTTAATGAGGGACAAAACTAACATTTTATATAGCTAACATGAGTTGGAATATATCAAAAACAACTATCGCTGCTTTTACTTCACAAACAAGATACACAGGTATCTCAGTTTTCATCATAATTTTATGTTCTGCTGCAGAACATCATAACCTGTATGTCTTCTCTCTATCAGTTTTTCTTTTCTTAGATATTATAGTGCATTAGGAAATGGCAATTCTAAATTGTCCCTAGTGTGCGCTTGGTGTGTGTGTGTGTGTGTGTGTGTGTGTGTGTGTGTATGTGCGCACCCTGCCTGGGGTTTGTTTCCTACCTTGTGCCCCGTGTTGGCTGGGATTGGCTCCAGCAGACCCCAGTGACCCTGTATATAGGATGTAGCGGGTTGGATAATGGATGGATGGATGGATGACCTACCAGCAAGCATGAGACTGAAATTAGGACTCTGAGTATAAAGTTTCTCAGTGCCAGTTGGAGAATTTTTGGTCCCCTATGTAAAGCTATAAAATGTTGCCACTATTGTGTCATGGAAAGAATCAGGAATCGCTGCTATTTTACACTTTGCTATAGTATAACTGTACCTATATGCTGTATAACATTTTGCTTGTAATCTTATAGTTTAAATGGATTAAAAATGTATATTTACATTCATGTACTGTGAGCTTTGTATAGGCATGCATTTGTTTTAATGAATTTCAATTTTTGGAAAATGATGCCAAAGAAATATTGCAGTTTATTATACACATTAGGTAAACGAATACAGATTTGGCTTAGTGTTTTAGAAACGAGTACATTTTAAAAAAAAAAGTATTCAAGCAAACAACACAAACTAATACACAAGTTAACTGCATGATTACAAACATAATACCAGTTTTAAAAGTAAATAGTATGTTTAAAGTTCTTTGATAAAAAAAAAAATCACTAAAATTTAAAATTACTTTTTCCTTCTCTTTATCTTTGTGAATTTAGAACCAGTGTCTTTAAAATCCATTGTTTGCACTAATTCACTTTCCACTGGCAAGATTGCTAACAATTATAAGAAACATAAGGATACACATTATATACAGGGTAAGCCAAAATGAAATACCATATTTCTCAAGTTCATTGCGTGAGGTAGAGGCAGTGGGCCGGGGTGGGAGTCCTTTGATAGACAAGCCCTTGAAGTTTTCAGATGGCAACATGCCATCATCACTACACAAAGCACCTTCTAAACTCCCGTCAGCATTCCTCCTAATGGTGACATCCCAAATCAGAAAACAATTCTTAAGTGGGTGGCTAACTTTAGACAGACAGGTAACACCATTGAACAGAAAATCTCTCATTATCTTTTGCAGAGACAAGGCACATTTCCATTTGAATGGTTGTGTAAATAAGCAAAACTTTCTCTATTGGGCTGAAACCAACCCTTATGAACTTCAGAGACCCCCTGCATAGTGAGCGTGTTACAGTTTGGTGTGTCATTGCAGAATTTGGCATTGTACGCCCTTACTTTATTGATGAGGGGGGAGCAACAGTCACTGTCACTTCAGAAAGTTACATTGAAATGCTACAGAACTTTTTGTGACCCCAACTGGAAGAAATGTATGTGGTGGATGCCTGGTTTCAACAGGATAGGACAACAGCTCATATGGCGCGAAGATCCATGCAAGTTTTGTGGGAGATGTTTCCAGGGAAGCAGATCTCCCTGTGTGGAGATATCGGGTGGCCTTCATGTTCGCTTGATCTCAATCCGTAAATTTTGTTCTTGTGGGGCTCTCGCAAGTCGAAGGTATACACACACACCAACCTAAAAACCTTGAAGCCCTCAAGGATGCTATTCACCACAAAATCGCATCTGTTCCCCTTGTAATGGCCGAATGAATTATGCAAGCGTTCAGGAATCATCTCATAGAGTGTATCGTTAATGAAGGACCACCACCTTGGAGACATCATTTTTAAAACACAGTGAAAAAAAATTGTTGTATACCCTTTCTTGCATCATAATGAAATTTATTTTATCTTGTACCGTTTTTGTAGAAAATGTTTTAAATGTGGTACTTCTTTCTTTTTGGCTAACCCTGTATACACATTATAAAGAACAAGATGACTGCTATGTTGTTTGATCGGGTTTTTCTATAATATTCACAAAGTTCACAAATTATTATTTACATTAATACTAACAAATAATAACAATAATTATAGCAATAAAACATTCCCAACATACATGACATTAAATATTCAATTCAAGAAGTGCCAAGGTTAAAAAGTGTGCTGACCAGTTCATTAATTAGGCAGAAAACCAGCCTTGTAATATTTAAGTTCCTCATCTGGTGCAGTTAAATTCTGTCTGGATTCATAATAGACACATAAGCAATGCTTATAGAAGTACTCAAAACGGCATGCATTTTGCTTGCAAAGTAAAGGAGGAAACATTAAAAAAAAAAAAAATGCTTACATAACCCAAATCTGCATCAGTATGCAAATTAGGATGTAAATTAAGATAAAGAGCAAACTTGCAACTGGGTAAAAGGGAAACCGCAGAAAACCAAAAGTAAAACTAAAAGAATGTTCAGCATAAACAGGGCTCCTGTGAAATCAACTACATTGCAACCTGAGATGTGGAACATAGTCTATAAAAGGTTTGTGTAGGTGCCCTGGTCAGCACAAAGTTTATTGAAGATAAAAATCTGTAGTTAAAGCCAAGTACCTCCATCTATACCTGCATGGCACTTAACCATATTAAAAAAACCCAGGTGTAAACACCCTGGCAATACATCACAGAGACCACATTTGGAGTTGGCTAGAAACAGATAGCAATCATATTTAATATAAGTGAAAATATAAATTAATTTTTTAACTATACAGTATACATCAGTAAAAAAAGACAAAAGAATCATGTAGGGCTGTGGCAGAAGTCACATAAGCCAAAGATGGGAGCCCTGTCCCGAGACCTGTACAGCTTTAAAAATTAATCAGAACAGCAGCAGCTGTGGTTTTTTGACCTACTCATTCCTTCATGAGACTATTATTTATTTGGCATGCTAAAACTTTATCACATTATGACATGTCACATTCTTTTCACTTTTTCATTATAAGCAGCCAGTTTGTATTTTAACCAAAAGGTTGTCTCTGTAGCTGTTCTGCACAGATAAATGCAAGTACAACTAGAAAAACATATTAATGCCAAATGTAAATGTACAGGTATATGGACAGAAGCTATATGAAATTAACATTACAGTGGGATCTGTGTTAAGTGATCAAGAGCCCCATGTAATATGATTTGAATATTTATGATGCAGGCCGCATTTTTTAAAAAAAAAAAAGTCCAAGGGCTAGATTCATCCTTTGGACCTTGTGTTTGACACCTCTACTATAAGGTGGGCACCCATGCAAGTGCACAGAACTTATGATTTTTCATTAGCACATAAAGAACCAAGTCAAAACATAAATCAACTGACACCTTTGATTTACAAAAAGGACAAATACTACAAGGTCCATAGACAAACTAAAAAATTAACATTAATAAATGCCCAAAACAACAAACAGACAAAAAAAAAAAAAAAAGAAAAATTAGACATGAGGGAGCCGACTTCCACATATTTTCAGGCTAACTGGAGAATACATAGGGAGAAACAGATGGTGAAAAGACAGCACACAGGAATAAATTAAGGTCCGTTTCATTTCAGCTCTGCTTTTAGACCATGACGTCAGTAGCTCTCAATTGTTATTTTTTTTATTAATGTAATTTCAAATGTGCTCTGTAATGCATACAAATGTTTAACATATAAACAGATAATGACGTGGTGCAAAAGTAAGTAGTGCTCACAGGGTGATAAAATATTTTAGCTCATGCCAAACCAGTGTTTAGAGCCAGTCCATTGCTTTCCAGTGTCAAAAATCTGAATGGACTTTGAGGCTTCTTTCAGAAATAGAGAGGCAAGCATGATGACTACAAATTAAAAGCACCTATTACAAGATCTCAGACAAGTATTCACTTTAGTGACTCTATAAAAAAACAAATTAAATAGTTCTACAGACCACAGTATTTTAAACTTTAGGCATAAAATATCTATGCAAGGAACATTTATGAACTGATCACATCTCATACAGTAATCTAAACTAACTGGAAAAACTTACCGCACTATCAAATTCTATGCTGGTGATTCCTGCATTGCTGCCCATTAGAGATCCTTTGAGCTCACATCGACCTAGAAACAGAGCAGCACCAAAACAAAGAGCACAATATTTAACATAGCAAAAGTAAGGAACTTAAACTTAATAAAATTTCATATAAATAAATACAGAAAGTTTAAAAATACATAAAATGAAATGCTCTTTTTTACGTAAACTGAACCCAATGCATTTTAAGACACTTTTTATAAGGTTTTTCCAAAAGGCTCGCTCTTCTAGAGCCAAACACTAATATAGAAAAACCATATGCCTTGTAAGAATGTTTTACTATTTTGCTATTTAACAAAACATGTCTAACAGTGAAATAGAAAACTTCCAAGAATCAGAGCTACAGGCAGCAACTGCATTAGTATTGTTTCCTCACTTCAGAGCCAGGGGATTCATTATCCAGCACAGCTGTAAAATGTGTGAAGTTTAAACATTCTTTAAGTGACAACTTGGGCTTTCTTTAGGGACTCGTTTCTTAATCAAGATTTCAAAAACACACGCTCAAGCCAAATGGCGCCTCTAAAATGGTCTAAAATAATCTCGTGCTTCTGCTTAATTCACAGCCAAAGCCTGTCTGCATAATTTACCCTTAAGAGAAAATCAGAGCTGAATGTTTCATAGTTCACTTCTGCACAATCTGTAAAACACCTACACATTAAGAAAATGCCTGGATGGAGGAAAGATTGAAGATATACCATATTTGCACGTGTACCACATGCACATTTTTCCCCGAAAATTAGCATTAGAGAATCAGGTGCGCATCATACACAAGGAAATGTAATTCTGTAATGTTTACTTCTTCTGCTTGGGCGCACTCACGTTCTCTCTCTCTAAATGCTTCTTATACAATCACAACGCATGTTGTACACAGGGCAAAACGATTTTCGCGATTTTCTTTGTAAAAATTAGGATGCACGTCTTACACGAGGGCGTGTGGTACACGAGCAAAAACAGTATATATCTATCTATATATACAAAAAAATTGAGACAACAAACCATCAACTTTCACAAGTTATCTTTAATTACCTGTTGTTGTGCAATGTGAAAATATACAGTATATGCACCGACTGCCAGTTAATTTAAATAAATGTTCCAGCTGTGGGTGAAAGGTAGCCTATTCAATCAGAAACATAAGCAATTGTGTTTGGAGGAAAAAAAATGAATAAACAGTTAGTGACAGGTTGCCACGTCATCTAATAATTATTTACCCAGCCCACTTTGCCGAACTATTCAGTTAGTTGTTACGGAAGCAATCAACAGTGTCAAAACTGATAAGGGAGCATGATAACCCAAAGTAGTCAGATGTGTACCTTAAACACGAGTTCTGCGGGTTTTGATGTAATTTGCATGCTTGTGCTATGCCACTCCTAAGTTAACAAAGACACAAGAAACAAGGTCTCAGATTGAAAACTTCAGATCATGCTTTGCCCCTTTCTCTTCAAGCCTATTAAATTCTCCTTTACCATTATTTTTGTTGGGTGCATCTTGCTGCCATGACTCTAAGCTCTCAGAAACTTGGACAGGCTAGATACCCATTTAAGATGTCAGGGAGCATCACACCCAGTCAAGCACATCTTGAGCTAGACTGGAATGTAAGAGAGAACCCTGGGAGAGCAAGGCTCTGAAAAGCAGAGGGGTATATAGCATCATACCTTTTACCTATCATCACAGACCTTGTTCCATCAATATCATTAAAAGTAGATGAGTGAAATCAAAAAATGGCAGATATAATGTATGCCGAATTAACCAAGGACTCCTTTATTAAGTACAACCAACTATCATACACTTTTCAGCTACAGATAGAGGTATTAAAAGTGGGATTCAGCTCACTTAAGCCAAGAGAATCAAAAAGAAAATATAAAACGTTGCCTAACAAATACAAAACAATATTCAAAGACCCGTAGACCCATCCTACACCCTTCACTTCTGAGTGCCTACTTACAATTTACTATGACAAAGCAGATGACTTTCAGTCTCTGAAAGATTTAAGTGCCTGTGTGGGTTTTCAGTTTTCTCTAATGATCCTAAGACAATGTCAAAATGATTGGAACTTCCAAAAATATCGTAACTAATTATGGGTACAATATTTGAGAAATTGTAGGCTTGAAAATCATTGCTAAATTTTAGTATGCAGACAGAAAGGATAAAAAACCTAAAAAGGTGCTCAGAGTTCTGCACGTGACATATTCTGTCTCATCTTTCAGCAATTTATTTATTTTTGTGCCATATGAGGACCAAGCAGGCTTGCAATTATTTGCATCTTCGAAACCCCACCGGCTGGGTTTGGAAAACACAGTCCAACCTGCTGGCATAAGATGCATGATAATCTATCCACAAGGCACACTCATGTACCATACTCATACTCACACGAGGCCAGTTCAGAGTCTCTAGATCATCATAACTTACATGGTCTTTTGGGATTTGTAAGAAATAGTTGAAATAAAAATATGCAACATACAAAACAAAATGACCAGGCTGGAATTAAAAAATAAAAAAAAAAAGAGTCTGTGGATGTCACATCACTAACTATTGTGTCATAATACATTTCAAAACAAGGACAAAAATCAACGAAACAGTTCCTCCGAACTATTTACTGTACCTGAAATCGTCTCCCAGAGTTTTACTCTTCGGTCCATACCTCCTGTCGCCATTAAGCGTGAGCCAGGACTGAATCTTACTGCATTCACCTCTCCATCGTGGGCATCCTAATAGTCAGGAGCAAACAAATGTTAAAGGAACAGCGTTTGAGGCTTCTTTGGTATTAAATAATGAAAGAAATAAGAAACCTAAAGTAAAACCATGCAAGGGAAAATACTGAATAAAAATATTATTAATAAAAAAAATAAAATAGAGGTCTCAGCTTGAAAACTTGATATCACACGCAGGTCAAATGCCCAAAGCCAAAGTCCTCCTTGCTATTTTAAAATGTAAGATAATCATCATTGTTCAAAGCTCCAGAATCTTTTCGGTGCTCAAACATGAGAAAGAGATTATCTAAAATGTCAGTAGCCATTCTACACCAAAATGCAAGCTTTCAGCATATTGGAAACAGTATGAGAATAGCAACTGGGAGTACAGGCTTGAATGGGTAAAGAAACCATGCATCAGACCTTTTACTTAACATCACTGACCTCAAACTTAGAATAAATATTAAGAAAAACCATCATAGTTGTTATGTCAATGTCTATATATCTGTTTTTATGTAGAAAAGAGAAACAAATAACCTTGATGTGAATGCTACGGTTCAACTTTTCATCCACATCAAGAACAGATCATACTTACAAAAACATGAAGTGCTGTGGACGGAAGGCGTACTTCAGTGCACACACCCACTTGAACCTCCGAGTCAGCTGGTGTGCCCCCATACGAGTTCACAGAGAGACGTCTAACAGATCAAAAGACAACAAATTCAGAATAATGCAGACATTAAAAGCAGAAAAACTCCCCTGCCTCTCCCCTACAGCAACATGCCTCAATCTAGTGTATAACATATCCAGGGTAACACAAAAAGGTAGTTAGAAGGCGTCCAGCAAAACGCTTAGATTACAATGGCCCTCTTTAAGTAAACAGGGTAACACCTTTACCTATTACAAATGTAAGATTTCTATGCAAGAACAGCAGAGAGCTTACACTGCGATTACACATACAGTAAATATATAATATGATGAGACTGCTACACTAAGCATTGTAATAGGATTAAAAAAAAAAATAAGTGGGTTCAATAATGATTTTGAAGTGTTGACTGTAGGGGGAAAAAAGCTATGCAGAGTTGTCAGTAAGGAAGAAGCCAAACAGTAATCCCGGCAAAGAGGAAGATGGAATCACAAATAGTACTAGACATTTTTGAATTTTATTTAAGCAGCATAGGCATTTTTGGGAAAACTATGTAACATTGTACCCAAAACTATCAGGATCTTTGTCTAAACATTAAATGTGAGATTCAGCATACATGGAAAAACTGAAATTTACTTAAATATAGTAAGAAAACATTATCAAATTTGTAGAAGAAAACCAATGTAGGAATAGATAAATTCCAAATTCCACAGAGATTGCAACCAGGCTTAAAAATCTAACCCAGTCTTCTAGATTTGTGTATTACACAGAATAGGTGTACTACAAATAATGCCAATTTCACATAAAAATGTGCTAGTTTTCTGTGTCTTAACTAACTGCTGTAGGATTTAAACTCGGGGAATTAGCAACACTCTAAGAATCATGCCAGCACAAAATCTATAGCTATCAGTAATGTTGTCCTGAGCATCATTAAAACATAGCCTGAAGCAAAATTAAATTTCAAAGCACTAATCTGTTTAGAAAAATTGAGAAAATTAGTTAAAGAAACTTTTAGAAGGCTCCAAAACCACGATGCTTATGGCAGGAGAATGTATGTAATGTTTTCCCTAATCTTGTACCTGATGAATGAAACTATACAATATCTGTCTTAATGTTTGGTTCATGAAGCTTCACCTTGTATTATCAGGAAGATGATGTCCAAGGACTGGAGACTCAGCAAGGCTTGCCAGCATAGGAGATAGAAAAACCCAAATGCAAATCCCAGAGAAAAACAAAGGACCAATAAGTAGGGTATTAGGGTTAAGGAGAAATGGTGAAATGGAGAGGGGAGGGAAGAAGAAGAAAAAAGAACACAGGAACACATTTGAAGACAAATCACTTTAAAATACAGTTTAAAAACAGGACAGGTAAGATAGGAAAAAAAAGACAAGCTAAAAAGTAAACAGGGAACTGGAAACACAAAAAGTCAGGTTGGAATGTGGCCAGACCACAAATAAGTTTTAACAGTTAAAAAGTAGCAAAAAGAGGAAAAGGGTTCTTACCCAAATATATTAGACAGAGAGTCCAAAAGTCCTAATTGTGGCTGTGAGGCTCGTTTACTGTAAGCATTACAAAATAAGGCAATTCAACAGAGCAGCTAGAATTATGGGTATTACACTCTATATGCATTGAATCTATAGTACTTTTATTTGGAAACAAACCTTCAGAACTTCACACCATACAAGTATATGCTCCTAAAATAAAATTAGTAAGTAAAGTAAACAATATTTCATATTTTAACAGCATAGTATAATCTTTTGCATACTACAAATAGAACTATGGCTGAGTAAGTGACTTGATTAGGGTTACCAGGTACAACAATTCAAATGCAATTATTGTTTACATTTAATACAAAAAATAATGTGCATGTAAGTAAAACTGTAAAAGCAGAACTATTAAAAAAAATAAGAAAAAAGCTAGGTATGGAAATCAAATGGACAAAGATACAGTGCATCCGGAAAGTATTCACAGCGCACAACTTTTTCCAAATTTTGTTATCTTACAGCCTTATTTCAAAATGGATTAAATTATTGTTTTTCCTCAGAATTCTACACACAACACCCCATAATGACAACATGAAAAAAGTTTACTTGAGGTTTTTTCAAATTTATTAAAAACCCTGTATTCGGATTCAGCGGGTTAGAAAATGGATGGATGGATAAAAAAAAACTGAGAAATCACATGTATTCACAGCCTTTGCTCAATACTTTGTCGATGCACCTTTGGCAGCAATTACATCCTCAAGTCTTTTTGAATATGATACCACAAGCTTGGCACACCTATCCTTGGCCAGTTTCGCCCATTCCTCTTTGCAGCACCTCTCAAGCTCCATCAGGTTGGATGGGAAGCGTCGGTGCAAAGCCATTTTAAGATCTCTCCAGAGATGTTCAATTGGATTCAAGTCTGGGCTCTGGCTGGGCCACTCAAGGACATTCACAGAATTGTCCTGAAGCCACTCCTTTGGTATCTTGGCTGTGTGCTTAGGGTTGTTGTCCTGCTGAAAAATGAACCATCATCCCAGTCTGAGGTCAAGAGTGCTCTGGAGCACGTTTTCATCCAGGATGTCTCTATACATTGCTGCAGTCATCTTTCCCTTTATCCTGACTAGTCTCCCAGTTCCTGCCGCTGAAAAACATCCCCACATCATGATGGTGCCACCACCATGCTTCACAGTAGGGATGGTATTGGCCTGGTGATGAGCGGTGCCTGGTTTCCTTCAAAAATGTGACGCCTGGCATTCACACCAAAAAGAGTTCAATCTTTGTCTCATCAGACCAGAGAATTTTGTTTCTCTTGGTCTGCGAGTCCTTCAGGTACCTTTTGGCAAACTCCAGGCGGATTGCCGTGTGCCTTTTACTAAGGAGTGGCTTCCGTCTGGCCACTCTACCATACAGTCCTGATTGGTGGATTGCTGCAGAAATGGTTGTCCTTCTGGAAGGTTCTCCTTTCTCCAAAGAGGATCTCTGGAGCTCTGACAGAGTGACCATCGGGTTCTTGGTCACCTCCCTGACTAAGGCCCTTCTCCCCCGATCGCTCAGTTTAGATGGCCGGCCAGCTCTAGGAAGAGTCCTGGTGGTTTCGAACTTCTTCCACTTACGGACGATGGAGGCCACTGTGCTCATTGGGACCTTCAAAGCAGCAGAAATTTTTCTGGAACATTCCCCAGATTTGTGCCTCAAGACAATCCCGTCTCGGAGGTCTACAGACAATTCTTTCGACTTCATGCTTGGTTTGTGCTCTGACATGAACTGTCAACTGTGGGACCTTATATAGACAGATGTGTGCCTTTCCAAATCATGTCCAGTCAACTGAATTTACCACAGGTGGACTCCAATTAAGCTGCAGAAACATCTCAAGGATGATCAGGGGAAACAGGATGCACCTGAGCTCAATTTGGAGCTTCATGGCAAAGGCTGTGAATACTTGTGTACATGTGATTTCTCAGTTTTTTTTATTTTTAATAAATGTGCAAAACCCTCAAGTAAACTTTTTTCACGTTGTCATTATGGGGTGTTGTGTGTAGAATTCTGAGGAAAAAAATGAATTTAATCCATTTTGGAATAAGGCTGTAACATAACAAAATGTGGAAAAAGTGATGCGCTGTGAATACTTTCCCGATGCACTGTATACTATTATGGCACCACTAACAAGATGCCTTAATTTTTTTGTTTTTCATAAAATGGAAACATACAGTATTTCATCACAATAAGCACAATCACCACAGTCCTTGCTTATCATTTTACTCAAGTATAACTGCATACAGAATGATATGCATAAGACAGTAAAGCAATTCTACAAATATTTGCACAGGCAATAAAGCAAAACAAATTAATCTGTAATATTGACTTTTACTATTTACATCCATCTTTGAATTTAAATTTAGCAACAATTTAAAGGAAAATTAAGCATTTGTTGAAGAGAAAACATTGAGATGTTACAACATTCCTGTTCTCTTTCCAACTGCAGCCTGTATCAGATTATAATCATTATAAATAAGCAAGTTGACCACTCCTTGAGCAAAATTACAACATATGCACTTACCAAATCTGTAAATGCAGATACAACACAAACAATTATTGTGCTGAAAAGTAGCAAAATTGAGTCTCATGGCTGGTGTGAAAATGGTAGATCAGTCACCCACAGACAGTAAGAACTACTAAAATAATCTCTAGTTTTTTCTTAAGTCAAGTGACTTAAAACTTAAATATTTAACAACTTCCAACTTTGAACACTAATATCTGATGCCTCTAACAAATATTTATTTGAGTATTAAATTCTGTGCTTTTATCTAATAAAAAACCTAAGATTTAATTTACTCTAACAATATTTATTTGCAATTTGGTCATAATTTTGTTGAAAGAGAGGAGAAAGAAAAAAAAAACAAAAAAAAAAACACACCAATTTTAGTTCCAGCAATCTAGGGATGCATTCCAAATTGTTTCTGACCTATAACATAAATCATAATTACAACCAAAAATGCACAGTAAAAGGTAAATTTATTGCCAAACTTGTCTCACCTAGGTGTGCGTGTTACAGTTCTGGATGGCGACGTCTCTCCAGCCTGTTCAGGGGCCTCTTCTGCTAGCACCTCGATGTCATCATCCCTGTAAGAAAGATGACCAATTCTTTTTCGTATTTAAATGCAATCATTCATCCAAAGGGGTTGGACTCTGTAAGTAACTAATCTACATGCAGCACTTCACACACTGACAAAAGACACCTATAATAATACCAGGCAAACCAATTAAAAAAAATAAATAAATCAAGTATTCTGCATCAGGTGGAAACAAGCTAGAGTATACAATATATTTTTATCATGCTCTTTAGTAAATACAAAGTGGTACTGCAAAAATTCTTTCTGCAGTAGTAGTACCTTTTGAAGTAAGTGTTGCCTATTCATACATTACAAAAGTCTGTTTTGTTGATTCATGGATTAAAAATTGTGCATAACTAATACTCTGTAAGGAAAATAACTAGTTCTTTCTTCAAAAGTTTGAAATGTTCTGAATCTGACGCCAGTTTTTTGCATGGTCATACTGAAAGATTATCTTAATATAGAGAAGAAAAAGAAAAAAAAAAACAAAAAAAAAAACTTTCCCATTAAGCAGTTATTCAATCATATGAGCAGGAAAACACACACTATTCAATATGCTAGCAGACCATGCTTAAAAATGTTTTGTAAGCTAGACCACACCAGTGCAAAATAAATAAAAACACCACACACACACACACACACACACACTTGGATAGCCAAACAAGTTTGTTTGGTGTCATAATTCCTAAATTAAAAAGCTTTTTTTTCTTAGATCCCAGGTGTGGAACCATTTGCTTCTCAGACATTACAACAATGTGTTAAAAACATGAACATATAAACAACTAAAAATTAAGTAGGGCAAAAAAAAAAAAAAAAAGACATTTGCATAAAAGGCTGCTAATCACAAGCCATCTTCCAGACTATAAACCATTAAAAGTTGCTAATGTGCCATTAGTCCTACATGAGATATGCAACAAAGCATTTCAGTACCAATTGAAAAGAAACTGTTTGAGCTGCACAAAAGTCTAAAACAATAGCAAGGATAATGGAAGGTAGCAAGTAAATCTCTTATCACCTAGAAGTAAAAACACCTGGTTGTTAGTAATAATTGTTATTTTTTTCCCAAAAAGAATTTTGTCAGAGCACAAACATGTATTATTTATATTAGTAATAATATATAATGATACATTTTTGTATGACAGAAAAATTTTTTTTACAAATTGATTTCTACTTATTGACTTATTTTAACCAATACGTACTAATAAGGAATGAACACATGTAAAGCCTGGGTATTGGAAACCTTCTCACACAACTCAGGTCATCACAATTGTGCAAAAGGGTTCTACAACTCCACTAGGGCCTGTTCATTTATTGGCAGCCTTCTTACACGTCCAACCATTTGTTTTAAAACATGCAAGGAATAGGAGGGAAAACTGTTGACAACTTCAAATTTAATTCTTAGTACAGATGATATACCACTAGCTATGAACAGAGTAAGTGTAATATGCTAGACAAAGTCCAACCTCCTGCTAATAGATATATTGGAAATTCAGAATTGTATTATACTCTAAAACAATTATCTTTCTGAACATTATCCAAGTGCAGGGGAAAAGATATAAAGTACTCACTGGTCCAGTGGTAGTGGCTCTTTAGCTGCATCAGCCAACTCCTTCTGCAGCTTTGCCTGTCTCCGCCTAAGATCAAAAAAGCATTTTTTTAGGAATATGCTTCAACTCTAAGTACATTCTAGCTTTTACAATTGTCAGTTTTGCTATTTATTCTCTCTTTCAGCTCAACACACCAGAAAAAAATGGCAGATGCATAGACAAAGACCACTTCTCTATAATAAGGTCTTCCTCTCCTATATCCTAACTCAAATCTACTGACACACATTCTGGTTGCAAAGAGGTCTCAGCTGCAACTTTCACAAATGTTGTAGTTGAAATTTATAATATAGTGAAAATGAAAGGTACATGTTTAGCATTTTCAGAACATTCAATATATTATTAGGATATCAAGAATATTACATAAAAAGATGGCTTGATACTTTGTGTTGTCATTATGTGTTGTGCCCAGTGATACACCAACATTACCTGCAGTCCTTCTCATTTTCTGCATTAAGTCTGTTGGCTTCCTGGGCTTTCTCTGCCATCCACCGAGTAATAAGCTCCTGATTATCTTCGGTTGTACGCCGTAATTTCTCTTCCAGAGCACTGAAAGTGATCTGAAGAGCATCATACTCATCTTTCAGCGTTTGGTTGGCCTGTTCTAGGTCCTGCAAATTGGACTGAAGCTCCTTGCACTCATTCTGCAGTTCAGAGATTCTCTGCTGGAATTCCATTATCCTGAAAATACAGATACAAGACATACATGAGAGGAACAGAATATGCTGCATGTAACAAAGAAGATTAGTTGGTTCGAACAGCAAAAATTTAAAGTAGCACTGAATGTAACATTTAACAGCAACCTTTTAATATATCATGACCTATGGTACCACAAACTACAGCAATATTTCTACCGAATGACATTTTAATGTCAAAACACAAAAATACAATGCAATGGAAAACAGCTATTGACAACAAGTAATTGTGTGCTTACCTTTTACACCATTAATCTTACTAGTTAATCATATTTTATAATAGCAAAAACAGGCTTCTTCCAAAAAAAAAAAAATGAAGGAACAGGGATGAGTTTTTAAGTTTACATTTACCCAACACTTTTATCAGATGTTGCAAACTTAATTATATTGCTAATAAATCAGTTGACTGCAGTCATATTTCAATGCCAATGAGGAGAATTTCTGGCTACATCATATTTTTTGTTGTTTAAAAAACATTCCAACCATCTTTATCAAATTTAAATTAGCATTTATTGTTCATTTTCCTCAGATGTAAAGACATCAACAATGTATATTAAATTTTAAAAAATCTGTTGGAAAATCTACAGTACCTTCTATAAATCACACTAAGCACCAAAATCAAATCAATTTTCAACAAGGAATTTAATTTTAAGTGATCATTAAGCAAATTACACTATTATCTGTCATCTCTTTAAAAAAAGTTTTACACCAAGATCCTGCATAACCACACACATAGCAGCTTTATGTTGTATTTTAAAGTGTCAACTTTGGTATTTTTTAGGCTGGGAATTGATTAAATAAAGCTACTTAATCACAAAGTATGTAACTGTAATTAACAGCATCGAATATTAAAACATCCATTCATTATCCAACCCACTATATCCTAACTACAAAGTCATGGGGGTCTGCTGGAGCCAATCCCAGACAACGCAGGGCAGGAAACAATCCCGGGCAGGGCATCAGACAACCAGAGGGCACACACCCCCACACACCAAGCACACACTAGGGACAATTTCAGATTGCCAATGCACCTAATCTGAATATCTTCAGACTGTGGGAGGAAACAGGAGCATAACTTAAACTTAAAGTCCTTGAACTTGAGCTCTTAACAAAATACTACTTGAGCAGGTATGATCTGAATTTAAATGCCTTCCTAAAAGGGACGTTGAAAATAAAGCAATAAGAAAATAAGGCCAATGTACTAATTATCAAATTGGCATAGTATATGAGATGTGTCAAAGAAAACATTAATCTGTAGAAATGACTGTTGACTTTGAATGCACTGCTGAAGACTGACTGAATTAAAATAATAAGCTTCTCTTAAATGAGCATTAATTAAAACTTGTGTTAAACCTCCATAAACACTATTCTCAACTGTTCATCACCATCAATGACTTGATGATTATGCTCTTCACAAGTGATTTCCAAATGGTGGAAACAACAGTGTAGTGCCCCTGGGTCCTGACCTGACAGAGACATACTCCTCAGATGGTCAAGTCCTGTCTGAGGAGGGTAGGACTACCTGGAGAAGTTAGCATAAAAGCAGCTCTATGATCACCATTTTACAGACACAGCACTTAAGCAGTACTTTAACAGCCAGGAGATGTATCGGGGACCAAACTGCCAAGTGACTCTCATAGAGCATACGAGTTGCCTCTGACCTCAGATCAGTGGAATGAGGACAACTTGTATGAGTGAACAAAGGGATGAAGAGGCTGGAAAATGCATCCAAAGTGCTCACTGAGTGCTCAATCTGCAAATGGCAATCTCTGAGCTGCCTTTTTTGCTGCTCCCTGTTCCACCACTTTGGACAGTTTAGCACGTGTATAGATTTAATGATTTTGTGGTTGGTGAAATCGTGGTGTGCCTTGGGATTTTTTCGGTTACAGAAAGTGTGCCACCACAACGGTTGGGAAACACTGCTCTACCTGCACATTTGCTCCTGAGACGCTAAGAAAAATCTCTGTAGCTGCAATCTCGCTTAAAAGCAGACATCATGCATTTACTTTGATTGCTGTAAATAGCAAAGATACTGCAAACTTGAATCATGGGAAGGGATAATCATTACACTACTATTTCACAGAATTTTATTATATTAAGGCAGTCAGTTAAATATAGAGAATCTAGAGACTTATTTTGGTTTTAATGCTGCTCAAAGAGAACTTATTTAGCACTTATGTAATATGGAATTGATTCAGTTTTTTAGTGAATCTGAATTTTTACCTTCACTACTTTTCTCTAGCACTGCACTGTGACTGCCATAAACTCCCTCTCTCTCCCCCATGTATGTAATCAACAAAATAACCAGTGCCAAGTATTGACATTTGGAGTATCACTGTGAACTGCATAATACGAAATGTTAAACCTTTATATGAAAACTTTATGAAATAAAATTCATATAAAAGGTAGTAATAAAATATGTAGAAAATATCTACAATACAAATGGTATAAAATAAATACTTCTCATAATTACAAGCTGCCATATTGTTTAATTTTTTTCTATAATCCATTTTATCTGAAACAAAAGCCTAACTAAAAGAAAAAAACGTTTTCACCATTTGTCTAATAAAAATAAATCGCACAAAGATTTAAATTAACTGATAATGGCAGTTAAACACAACTTAAATGTAAATATTCACACACTTACAGGTTTTAATCATTGATTGAACCTCAGCCTTTTTGTTGCTGTTAAAATATGTACAACAATATTTGCACAGTTTGTTTTCCATTTTTCAGTGTACTAGCCAGACATTACCAATTTGAGTGTAAATACAGGTAAAATTCTGTTACAACGAATTGCCACGGACCTAAAAAATATTTCATTGTAATGAAAATTTCGTTGTAATGATATTCTGTATTTGTTACTATAGTGCTTTCTTTAACTTGCATCCAGGAGTTTGCAATTATTACAATAGCTGCTTTCGCGTTAATTTTAATCTTCCTCCTGTCTACAAATTATGCTGACGAGAATTTTTCTCAGCATTTCCTTGCAATAATGCACTTTCAGGGTGCAAATGATGTCCAAATCTAATGGCTGAAGCACTGCTGTGTAACTGGGTGGGAGGAATTCAATGCGAACATTATCTAAATGTAAAAGCATGTTGTGGGCAGCACAGATATCAATCAGAAGCCAAATATTCCTTTTCTTATTCTTCGTATTGTGAGGTTTCTGAACCTTTTTGGGATCCTCCCCACCCCCCATGGCAACACGCCGAAGTCTGTCCCGAAACACGATTGCTGTGTGGAAGATTGTCTGTTGCTGGGGCAAGGAAACAGCAGGCTCAAAACGCTGCAGTGAAGCTCCACAGAAGCAAATCATAAAAGATTGTGGTTGCGCTATAAATCCCTGTCTGGGACCCCAAAACAGGAGGCCGAGTCTCAGTACTTTAGCAAAACCAGCTTTATTCTGCTTGAAACAGGAACAGCACATTTATTTATTGTAGCGTGATCTGCCACTCTCCTATACACAGATACAGCAGTCAGGCAGGGTCGTGGCCAGGTTAGTGGCCAAGTAATCCAGTTCCCTGCATTTACAATATTCCTTGCATCACCCATTGAGATCTTTTGTGTTTGCTTCGGTGAAGAGCTGCAGCAGAGCTGTGAGCCTGCTGTTGCCCTGGCAACGGATAAACAGTCTTCCACAGACGTGGTGATCGCATTTCGGGACGCTCTTTGGCATATTGACCATTTGTAGGAGGACACGAGAGTTTAGAAACCTCACATTTTCTTGAATGAGTGCCACATTAATATGAATGTTTCTTGAACGAGCATCATTGAACCACATAAAAATGGGGTTTTTGATGTCTTCAAATGCAGCAGTTCGCATATGTTTGCGACCCAAGATTTTTCTTCTTATTTTGCTTAGTCTTTCAAGAAAGTTGACAGTGTCGATCTTCTGATTTCACTGGCAACATCTTTTTTCCAGAATCGAGAGTCGAGAAAATTTAAAGTTTTTTTGCTTTTCTAATATGAACTGTTATCGTTTTTTCATGTCTGCCTATTCTATATGAGGGTGACAATGAGTTAAATTCCAATGGATGTTTTTCAAATGTTGACGAGCACCAAGCAAAAGGTATCACTGAAAACCACTGAAAGCAAAAAAAAAAAAAGAAAAACCCAAAACACCACAGTATGAGGAAAGTTTGAAGAAAGAGAATTTACAATGTTTGTGTTCAGGGATCGTTGTGCATAACTGAGCTGCGTCCAAAGAACTAATTGCTCTGTGGATGATTCATTCAGGCATTTCAAGGTCTTTTGGGCATTTCATAGTAATGAAAGTAGCCACTGAATGTATTTCATAGTAACAAGATTTCTATAGACTTGTGTCATATGGATAAACTGTCAGGACCATGAAAATACTTCATTGTAATGAAAATTTCAATGTAAAGATATTTTTGTAACGGAATTTTACCTGTATAAACATGAATTACCACTTTAATTATATAATTGTTTCTTACCAAAACTTACACTCAGTACAAACATGTAAAAAACTTGCAGATCTTTTAAATGTTGATAAGATGTACATCAAGAAGATACAAGGACATGCTTAACAACTTACAAGTAAAACAGTCAAATTTTGCTGTTAAACTAACAAGCCTACTGTTTATTAAGTAGCCATTTCAAATTCTTCACTTTTTCTTTTTCAATTTGAAAATGTGAGCTGCTGTACTTAACAAGTTTGGTCACCATCCAAACTACAAAAAAGCAGTGTCTTTTCTTGCCACTAGTCTAACTCAAGAGTTCCCAAACTTTTCGGCCGCAAAACCCTTTACCAAAAACGTTTAAAACCGGCAACCTCCTAGTCATTTACTTTAATTACTCAAATTAATACATTTGTACAGTACTCAATATTAAATATTTCACTAGATATCAAACTTTTCATTTTAATCACTTGTAATTAAAGACTGAAAAAGATAAAAGGGACTACAGAATATGGCATTATCGTGTGCAACAATTAATATCAAAACTTGCACTAACAAAAATGAAAGCAAAAAATGAGCAGTTTTTTTTTTACATTTATGAAATATGTAAATTCAAAATAAGTGCAAATAGTCCAAGCTGTACTGTCTGCATTTCTTTTTTGGTTCAGTCATTATCTGAAGAAATAAAAACTTATTAAAAAATAATTTTCACAGCCCCTGTGATTAAAAAAAAAACAAAAAAAAAAACAAAAAAACAATAAAGTATGTACTTACTTGAAACAGAATATTTTTGTTCAAACTCAAATAAACTGTGTCCTCAGATTTTCTTTTTTGTAGTACTGCTCCTCAATAAATTATATTCAAAGTTCAAATCACAAATAAGTACATGTCACATCAAATGAACAAATTTATATAGTGTTTTATGAAAGCATGACCGTACAAGACTGAGATTCTGCTAATATCGAATATCCGTCGTCTCGTCCCACCGCGAGCAAGTGCAGACATGCAACGGTTTTTCATGTCCGCACTTGCTTTGATACGCTCAATAAGACAATGCACAGACATGTTTGTGCTTCATGTATTTTCATGCATTCTTACGTGCGACTTTTAATGACACGTTTTACCTTTTCATTCGCAAGTTTGGTATGTAATGAGGTTTTATCAAAAAACTTTTTTTTTTAAATTATTTTACTTCTTAATTAGGTACCTATTGGAATCATAGATATTTTGAAGTAACAAACAAATGGCAGCAGTAAGGGGGTCTATTTTTGCTGTCAGACTCCCAAATTTTTTTATTGAAAACTATCGACCCCTAGAAAATTCAAAATCGACCACTTTGGGAGTTCTTGGTCTAACTGAACAGAACTCCTCCTCCAATTCCCTTTTCTCAGTTTATTAATCCAATTTTAATCTTTTAAACTCTGGTAAATTCTGCCTTACAGCAAAAAACTGACTGGGCAATAACCAATTGAGACTTTTGTAATGAAATTCAGCTGATTTCAATTAGCAACCAATCAATCGGCGCATCACTAAAATGTTTTTACACTTGGGGAACATGAAATTGAATGTGAAAACTATATTAATGTTAAACTAATTTTGTAAGACCATTTGTAACTACTATATATATATATATATATATATATATATATATATATATATATATATATATATATATATATATATATATATATATATATATATATATATATATATATATATTTATTTTTTGGTGTTCGCAATTGTGTCCCCTGGACAATAAAGTGCAGAGAAAATATTGTTTTACTGTACATTTAAATGAAGTGTCAGCCACATTCCAATGATCCTGAATTAACTAATTATGCTACAGTTAACTGACATGTTCTCTCAATACACAGGTCCTCACCATTGGTAATAACACACTTAATATTTACTGTAGTGTGTAGCAAATATTTTATCCATAAAAAGGGTGTGCTGCTTTTTGTAGGACATAACTGGAAATGACAGAATTAGCTATTTTCTGAGGGTATCACCAATAGCAGGCATAAGGGATCACAATGATCTTTTGGCTAGTGATAATAACTGGCTTACAAGTCAATTTATGCTTCTTCAATCCATCCTCTTGAAGTAGTGAGCCGAGCTGGAGACTAGACTACAGAGACCATGACCCAGAAATTGTGACCCATGTTCTGTCATAAGTTTTAATAATTGCAGGGTAACTGGCGATGGTTGCTTATCAGCATGGAGTGCCTAAACAGTAAGAAATCTCGCAGTCATCCCTAAGCCATGTCATACCATCACTATGGGATGTTACAATTAAGATTCTACCCAGCCACATCCAGTTTCCATACCATCAAGCTAAGCAAGCCGAGATCAAAAGGAAATTTGCAGTGACTGCATATTTTTGTAATGTAACTTGCACAATAAACTGCACTAGAGTGCAGAAAAAGAATCAAAGCATTGTTTAAGTGTTTCAATACTCATCTTTCATGTTATCAATTCTACAGTCCACATTATGAATGCACTGCTAGTTTATTCTGGCTTTTGACAGTTGATCCTCATAAGCTACCAGCGGGCATGGCTAGAGAGTATCTTAAGTATCTTATTACTAAATTATGAAAACATTAATAAGTGTAAGCCTGTAAACTGTTGCATATGAAGCAGAGATGTGAGGTTTGTTGTTTGACAGGCTAAAAACGTTTTTGTAAACAATAGTGCTACTCCTGCTTGTATTCATGACTAAAGTGAAACTGGAATGGATCTGGCTGGCTGAGGCGACCATTTCACGGATGGTGTTTAAAGGAATGCAGGAGCATGGTGCATTTTGCTTTAAGTGGTATCATGAAAACTGCTGCTCAGCACAGCAATGTTTACGAATTGATTTTTTTTTATCTTGAATCCCAGTTTTGTTGCAGTTTCCCCAATACTGTTTGAAAAACTGGCTCAAAACTACATAAATCAGCCTATATAAATAACATTGCAGAAGGATGGGAACTTTAGTCTTGAGGATGGGCCATAATATACATTTAAGATTAATGCCAAGGCTACTGACTAATACTGTAGTTTATTATTATGCTTTAATGATTAAAATTTCTATTAGGTGTTTTTAAAAATGATTTGAATTTAAAATGTTTCTTTATTGACCATTATGTACTGTATACTGCGATAAACACACCATCACACATGGGTGGACCTTGATATTTAGGCTGGGTTGGGGCTTGACAAATATAAAAAAGCATTTTTACAGTTTTAAAACATACTGATACATATTTATAGCACATCCCATGACATATACAGTAAATTGTTTATAGTATAAATATACATTATAAAGTCTCACATTAACATATTTAAAACTTTGAAATTACAAAAAGTGCACAACAGCCATTAATGATTTAAATTATAGAAAACAATATATTTTTATGTTTGTCCATGTATTTTAATTGTGGCAAAATAAGCAATTTAATAATTTAAAAATGTACACAGTTAACACTCAAGTGTAAATTAACCGATTTGAAAATTGGAGCATTTTTTGTTATTTGCTTTATCAAAGAGACAGGTATCACTTTTTTGTGTGTCAGTGTTATGTGTAACACGTGACAGAGGTTTGCTCAGACCATAATGCTGCCAATGGCAGCACATGCTGGCAGATACTCTGCTGCTATTTCAATAACTTGTGCGGATTATTGAGGTCCAGCTGTCATGCGTAAGAGAGGAAAATATCGTGGACAAAATACACAAATTGAAATAATCTCTCCTTAGCTAAACCTGAAACAGTAAATTAAAATATGTAAATGCATAATCTCTCTTTTTAAATTAAAGGTGACAAAAGAGAAATTTAGTTTAGGTAGGACATAATATTCATTAATTTGTCATCTAAACATACATATCTAGGGAAGGGGGCAGCTGGAACCTATCCCTGCAAGCAACACGCTCAGGCAGAAGCAATTCCTAGACAGAATGCTACCCCATCACAGGGTGAACAGACAAGACAGACACACACACACACACACACACACACAGACATATACCCCAGAGGCTAATTTAGCATTGGCAATTTACTTAAACTGTATGTCTTTGGACCGAGAGAAAACTGGAGCAAACCCACACGGACCACATGCAAATTTCATGCAGGGAGCAACCAGGGGGTAACTGCAAGACTACTTGCAATGGGCAGCAGTGCTATCACTGCATCACGATATGCCTAATCCTTTGATTAACAGATTTAAAATTAATTGGGGCCTTAAACACAGAGGAAAAAAATACCCTTTATTCAGTAACATCCCTTACCTATAACTCCACCAATGTCAGGAATACAGTACACCCCCAAAATTCACGGGGGTTACATTCCTAGAGCACCAGTGAATTGTGAAAAACCGCGAATCTTAGATATGGTTAAAAAAAATGCCTGTTTTTATAGTTTAACCCCTAAATATGCCCCCAAAAAACTTTAATTTCAAACTCAGCTTAATATATTAATTAAAATTAAAGAATGTAAAGATAAACCCGTATACTGTACAGTACTGTACTGCCATGTCTCCTGCAGTGCTAGAATGTAAAATACAGATGTTACCGCTATATGTACTGTAATTCTTGCAAGCGCCACGCGAGAGGCATATCACGAGACAGAGCAGCCGCAAGTAAGCCTAGCAAGTAAGGGAGCAATGTGAAGATTTGGACCGAGAGAAAACTGGAGCAAACCCACACGGACCACATGCAAATTTCATGCAGGGAGCATGAAATGTCTATCAGCATTTTTTAAGAAGGGTTTTTTTGAGGAGAATCTGTGGCTTCTAGGTGTGTGTGTTCAGCCCCCCTGCTCACAAGGGGCTGGCAATGGTCATGAGCTGGCTTCTCAGCGAATGTACAGCAGTGACTGATCTGCTCCTGCATGCTCGCAAATGGCACTGGGGAACAACTATAGCCAGTTGTGGCGGTTTAAGAGGAACAAAATGGAAAACACAAGAACACTCAGCTGGAGATGCATCACAGTCAATCAGCAGCAAGGAGAAATGAATAACGCTGTAGCGGTCTGGTGCCGCTAAGATTTACACCGTCAAGAAGACGGCAATTTTTATGGGGAGATTCCAGGGATGCACCCAGACTTGGCCCGACCCGCACGCATTCACAAACAGAGACAGAAAAAAAAAGCAAACCGGTAATCAAACAGCAAATAAAGAATGTAATGAAAACAAATGAAATAAATGAAAATGATACCACCCTTGTTCCCCTTACGGTGATTACACATTAAATACAACAAAGCACAAACAACACACACAGTAAATCATGAAAAACGGCAACAGATGAAATGTAAATGATGAAAATAGATGGTCCAGAGATCTGCATGTTGAATGGGAATGTAAAAAATAGTCCTTCTGCAAGTTCCTGAAATGGTGAAGACGGGTGGAAGGAGTGCTCCTTTCTTTGCAGGATGGCCAAGAATCCACTTACAGTCCTCATGTACACAGGCAGACGGCAGACAATCCAGATGCCAGGACAAAAATTAATAAGTACAGGTAGCCCAACAGAAGACAGACAGACAGGAATTTGAAACACAAATTAAAAAAACAAATTTTTTTGGTTTTGGTCACCAGCCTCCTTTTTAAAAGCTGCGCTGACATCCTTTGACCCCAATAGCCCCAGCAAAAAACCAATCCGAGCTGCTGCAGGCAGTTGCAGTTTCAAACAAGGTTATTATAGTTAACGAAAACTAAAATCAAAACTGAAACTATTATTAAAAAAACATTTTCGTAAACTGAAATAAAATAATTAACAAAACCGAAATGAAAAACTAAAACTAAACGAAACTATTAAAGTAGCTGGAAAAACTAACTGAAATAAAATAATAATTTACTAAAATATTTGTAGTTTTCGTTTTTGAATGAATATTCTTGCCGTTAGTCTTTAACCCTTGTAAGTTTAAACTCTAAAACAGAAAGTCATCCACCACGAGCCCCCGCATATATTCATCCAGTGAACGGCAGCTGGTGAAGGAGGGCGGCAGTTCACACAGCATTTGCGGTGACAGAGCAAGCTGAGTGCGGGTGCATAAAGCATGTGAAATAGAAAGCGATTTGCGTGCCGCCTTTCTTTGTGCTTTTTGTGTATCAAGATGTAATTCAAATGGCTGAAATCAGAATGTGCTGGTCAATAAAACGTTTACCATAGAAAAATCACAAGTGAGTAACGTTTCAGTTTATTTCTCAGGTGTCTGCTATTTGTTGACAGCAATTCACCTGCCACTTAGCACAGGAGAAATCGTTTTTACTTTCTCATATACGAAGTATACAGAAAGTATAGTAATCATGAAAAAATTCGACCTTGATATTTTGATGAATCTTGACGTTATAGACTAACAAGTGTCCAACGATACTGTTTTTTGGAATTGCGTGTGTGCGCGTCTCTGTGCGTGTGTAAACACGTTATCTCAAAAACGTAGATAGATGGATGAAATTCGGCATGTGGTTGTTACACCACAATTGTAGATCTGTATTAACTTTTGGGCCAAATCCATCACCCAGAAGTGGTACTTTATCTGAACACATACTCAATTTTTTTTATTTATACAGCTGCAGAGTCCGATTTATTCAACTTTACTTTTTTAATAATTGTTCAATATATTATTAATTTGATTTGTTGTTGATGGTAATGTACATAATATTAAAATATAATCATTGTCTTGCAGTTTACTCCTCAAATATCCATCCCCATATCTGAGTATACAAGAAAATCGAGGGGAGACCACTCCCGGATTTTAAAAATAAAAGCGCCGATCGAGACTGACTAGGTCTTCATACAAGATCAGCATATTGTTACTGACCAATCACTTTTGCTTTAAAAACATTGTTTAAAAACGAAGCGATACAAACAAAGGTAGGGAGTCTGACAAGTAATGAAAAACTACTAGTGGTTTTTGTATTTATTCCATATTTATTAATTTATCTTTTTTAGTTCATATTCACAACTCAAAATCCCTAATATTGTGAAAGTAATCCATTACCAGAATATTTTAAAATATGCGTCTCCCTTTTTTCAATGTTTTTCTCTCTCTCCCAAAATAGATAGTTGAAATATCATATTCTTTTTGTTTTTAACATCAGCCTTATCATATCTATTGCATACCAGGGATTTTTCCTGCCTTGCATCCAAACCTGCCGCGGTAGGCTCCAGGTTTTCTGAAATCCCTCTGGATAAACCAGGTTTAGATAATGTATATATTGTTCCTAATCTCAGACGCTGTCTCTGTTGTTTTGTGCCTGTCCATACTCTTATTACCTGCTCTTGCCCTGCTCATTATGGGTTTACTGTTCTTATGGTGGGCTATTCAAGACTCACCACACTTAACCTTGAAACTACATGCTTATTGTTCTTTGCTTCCCTCAATACAGCTAGGTGGGGTCTGCACACTGATTCAAGTCTTAGAGCCCTGTTCTTCCTAAGCCCATGTGATTTTCATGAGAAAATTTTTTTAAAAATTATAAAACTGTCTAAAATTGTTCATATTCAGTGTCTAGTTTTGATTATGCTTGCTTTTATCAGACAAAAATAAAACCAGATAATAAACCAGGCAGTACAGTAAGCTTAACATTAAACTCATATCCAAATCTGTTAAGTGTACAGTTTTGTCTGATTGTGACATAAATCTAACTCCGTAGGCGCTCCATGCCATAATTACTAAAACTAAAACTGAAACTAATATATATAAAAATAAAATAGAAATGTCTTTGTGAAATAAAAACTAAACTAAAACTAAAAATACATGATGAAGGAAAACTAAAACTAAACTGAATTTCCAAGTAAGGTCAGAAAAAATATAGAAATAAAAACTAACATAAAAAGGCAAAACTATAATAACCTTCGTTTCAAATTCTTTTGGCTACTTTCACCGTTCCAAGCCGTGTTTTCCTCTACAGTTCCTTCCTGTTCTCTCTATAGTACAGTATTGCTACGAAAAAAGCCATAAAATTGCACAGGATATTTGCGGTTTCTGCTAATAATCATTACATGGGTTCTAAGGAAAAAAATCAGCGAATGACTGAGGCCACGAATTCTAAACCGCGACTTTGCAGGGGTCTACTGTACATCAAGTTCAAATTCATTGAAGTTTTGTTTCCTCTGTTCTCCCAAGGTTCATAGTAAAGATCTCACTCAGGAAGATGGCCAAACTGATATAGTGATTAGAACCAAATATTTTTTTAAGCCATTGTGGTATAGCGGGTCCACAGCGTTCTCAGTAAGGGCCTATTTCAAATAAATAATTACAGCTCTCGCGGCGGCTTAGCGAGGAGTCGTTGGGCCATAGCAAGCCACGGGGTGGTTCTGCGGTGTGGGCGTTTCTCACCGAGTGCACAGGTGAGGAACTGCCCACACCTGTGATTCATTCCCGTGGCTAATAGGCTGCTATGGCCCCTCGTCATTTAAAAGAAGCGCGAGTCGGTCAGGAGGGGGGAGAGGAAAAGAAAGAAAGAGAAGGAAACGGAGGTTGGAAGCAGGAAGGAGAGAGAAGAGAGAGCACGAGCAAATCGGTGCAGCAGGAAGGAGGCGAGCAAACGCTCCCAGGCAGCTGAAGGCCGCCTGGGTGTTTGGCCAACACCTGGGAGAAGTGGTTGTGGTCACGCCCGCAGAAGTTTTTTTTGCAGGGCGGAAGTGACCAGCAAGGTGCGGGACTCTCCGCAGACGGTAGCGGGAGTCGGGACTTGGGACGTAGTGTTCCCTGTGTGAGAGCCTTTGCCACAGTGGAATTCCCAAGTCACTGTCTGGGGGGAGCCGACTGGAGTCAAGGATCGGGAAGGCGACTGGCAGTGGTAGTAGCAGCAGGAGTAGGCAGAAGGTCAGCTGCATTGAGAGCGTCTCGCCTGTTGCAGGGCCCATATGGGAGAAGCAGGTGAGACGCTAACGCACCGGGCTTTTTCTTGTTGTTTTAAAGACTGCTTCCTGTAGGAACATTTTAACCTCTGGTTTTAAGGATTGTTTTTTTTCTATTTGTGTGTTTTAACCTCCACGTTCTTTTATTGGATTATTTATTGAACTTTTTGGGAATCACTGCACTTTATTGGAACACTTTGTTTTGTTAACTGCCTTTAAATAAAAGCACTATGCACTTTTTTCAACCATCCCCTTGCTCAGTTGTTATTGCCTTCACTGACTAGCTCACTCGGTAACATTATCGACGGTGTTGGGTTCAAGGGCTTCCTGTATAGCAATGGGAGCGTGGAGCCAGAACCCACATCGTCACAGCCATACATGGCACCTTGCCTTGGTTTTGATATGTTCCCCCTTTTCCCTCTAATTCACAGATTGTACTAGCAAGGAAAGAATTCACAACGTCAAGTGAATTAATACAGCCAGAGTAACCAAAATTACCACCACATGTACTTTCTTTATCTTTTATTGAACTTATTAAAAGCATGTAATATTCAATACAATCAAGTCAAACTTAACAAAACTAAATTCAATTCAACCCCCACTCATGAGAAAGAGTGGAAAGCCAACAGCCAGATTAAATCTTTTGAGAGTAGTAAAGAGAGAAAGAAGTCTTTCACCCTAATATAAATGCTTATTCCGAAATGCTTCTGATTAGATCCTGCCAGGCTTTAAAAAGGTTTTGAAAAAATCCTCTAAGTGAGAATTTTATTTTTTCCAATTTCAAATAGTATGCAACATCAGTTACCCACTAACTTAACAGAGGTGGGTTAGGATTCTTACAGTTGAGCAAGATAAGTCTACAAGCTAGTAGTGAAGTAAAAGCAATTACAGTTTGTCCTTCTCTATTTTAAGCCCATCTGGGAGTACACCAAACACAGCTATTAATGGATTAAGAGTGATTGTGACAACAAGGCTGACAGATAGGCATTTAAATTTTTTAGTCCAGAATGATGTTAATTTGGTACACGTTAAAAAAACGTGTGGCCTAGTGAATCTGGAGTTTGATTGCAACGTTCGCAAGTTGGAAACATTTGACAATTTTAAACAAGATAGATGGACTCAATAAAAAATTTTTAAGTTGAATAATTGAATATTTTGCACATATAGAGCTAGAGTGAATTCTGTGCATGGCTGCCTTCCACTACTTTACTGAAATGTTGAGTAAAAGATCATTTTCTTACTGTACTCTGGGATGTTTGAATGGGAAGGACTTTAATATGGTTTTATAGATTATAAAATGTCTAAGTCTTCAATACTGATCAGTCTTTCTTCTGGTATATAAATAGGTGGGAGGTGAGGAAAATTGGACAAATTCCATTTTGCAAAGTTTCTAATTTGGAGAGAACATAAAAATCACGTTGATGAGAAACTAAATTTGGAGTGTAAGATGCAAAGACATTATTTATATACAAATCTGTAAATGATTTAATCCCATACATTTTCCAAATATTAAAAACAGTGTAAGTTTGAGAAGTTGGAAGGTGGTGCCAAAGATAAAATATTCTCTAACTTCAAGTGCTTCCTACACTGGTTCCATAGTCTGAGTGAATGAAGGACAATTGGGTTGTTAGTTTATTTACTGTTGTACAAAGCAAGGAATATTTATATATTAAAAAAAAAAAAAAAAATACTGCAGGATTTTATTTCAATTGCATACCAAGTTAGTGTGTGTTTATCTATTTGTGTCAATGTCCAGGTTTTTATAGCTTGTATGTTTGCCGCCTAGTAATAAAACTGAAAATTAGGTAGGGCCATGCCACGTTCTGATTGAGGCTGTTGTAGGGCTGCCCTTTGGATGTGTGGACATTTTGAATTCCAAATAAATGAGGTTATGATTGAATCTAATTTCTTAAAAAATGATTTGTTAATGTATATGGGGATGTTTTGAAATAGAAGCTTAGGGAAGATATTAATTTTGGTGTTAATTCTCCCCGCTATAGTAAGATGGAGGGTTGACCATCTATGCAAATCTTGTTTAATTTTGTCCATGCAAGCAAAATTTTGTTGGAAAACAGCTTTATATTTACTTGTGATGTTTGCCCCTAGATATTTAAACTGATCTGCAATGATAAAAGGGAAGGTGTCCAATCTAATGTAATTTGCTAGAGAATTGACTGGAAAAAACACACTTTTGTTCAAATTAATTTTGAGTCCAGATATATTTTGAAATTCTGCTAGTACAGTTAGGGCTGCAGGCACAGAATTTTGTCAGTATAACATATACAGTACCATATCATCTGCATATAGTGATATTTTCTGTTAAAGTTCTTCTCTGAAAATCCCCATTATCTTCCGATGCACTTCGAAAGTGAATAGTCAAAGGCTCAATGGCAAATGCAAATAGCAGTGGTCACAAGGGAAATCCTTGTCTAGTACTGCATTCTAGTTTGAATTAGTCTGAAATAACATTGTTAATACAAACTGATGTTTCTGGACTGGTATGCAGTAGTTTGTTCAACACACATTTTATGCAAAATGATGAATACGTAATTTCAATAAAACATATCAAATGCTTGCTCTGCATCCAAAGATAAGATCTCTGGAGTGTTAAAGTTTATGGGTGAATACATTACATTAAATAGGTGCCAAAAACTGGAAACCAAATTTCTACCTTTAAATCCAGTTTGGTCTTGTGATATTACTGAAGGAAGCACTTTCGCAATTCTTCCAGCTAGGACTCTGGAGAGTATCTTAACATCACTAATCAGAAGCGAGACTGATCTGTTTGATGCACATTGTAGTAAGTCCTTATTTTTATTAGGAAAAATGGGAATTAATGATTGGCGAAAAGTTTGAGGTAGAATTTTATTGTCTTTGGCTTCTATGGCGGCGCGTGCGTCACGCAAGGCTCAGCGTCTCTTCAGATTTTGCAAAATAGCAGTGTTATTCCTGCTCATCTCGGGTCTGTTCGTTCAGAACAGCTTCGCTTTTACATCCTACACCCGACAAGAGCTTTTGGATATTGATCTACACAACTCGGACTGTTTTATTAGCAACCTTCATCTCATCCCTGAGATAAGAAGAACACCTGACGCTTCGCAGGCTACCCGGCCGACCGGAAGTACTCGAAGACGGCGCAGAGACCGTAAACAAAGGCGGGGGAAACGCGGAGGGCTAACAGCTAAGCTAAGGCTAACACCACATCGGCTATCCTTACCCAGTATTTTCCTTGCTAATGTGCGGTCCCTGGCGAATAAAATGGACGAGTTGCGACTTTGGATCACCGACAATAGGAGAATACTGGACTGTAACATCATGATATTCACAGAAACATGGCTACACAGCGGTATACCTAACGATGGTATAGAGCTAGTCGGGCGCCACATTCTCCGGGCGGACAGAACAGCTGATGATTCCGGTAAGACAAGAGGCGGAGGATTGTGCATTTATATTAACAAGGCTTGGTGTACAAACTCTGTCATTGTTGGAAAACACTGTTCAGCTGACCTTGAGTATCTCATGGTTAAGTGTAGACCATTCCATCTGCCGAGGGAGTTCACCTCCACTATAATAACAGCTGCATATATCCCACCGGATGCTAATGCTAAGCTTGCTATGAAAGAACTCTATGCAGCCATTAGCAAACAACAATCTGCTCACCCTGAGGCTGCATTTATTGTAGCAGGTGATTTCAACCACTCCAACCTAAAGACGGTGCTACCTAAATTTCACCAACATGTCTCCTGCCATACCAGAGGGATAAAACCTTGGATCATGTTTACACTAACATTGTTGGAGCCTACACAGCTACACCCCTCCCCCACCTGGGACAGTCTGATCACCTTTCTTTGTTTCTCACCCCCAAATACTCATCACTTATCAACCGTGTGAGACCAACAGTGAAGACCATCAAAGTGTGGCCAGCGGGGGTTGACTCTACACTCCAGGACAGGTTTAAGGACACAGACTAGAGCATGTTTGCCTCTCAGGCCACCTTCGACTCACAAATAAACATTGACTACTACACACACTCAGTACTGGAACACATCAGCACCACAATTGACAGTGTTACCACAAAGAAGCGGATCACAACGTACCCGAATCAGAAACCATGGATCAACAGGGAAGTGCGGCTTCTGCTAAAGGCACGTAACAATGCCTTCAGATCAGGTGACACACAGGCCTACAGTACTTCCAGGGCAGAACTGAAGAGGGGCATCAACAAGGCCAAGCTTAGCTACAAACTGAAGGTGGAGGGGCACTTTGTCAACTCTGACCCCGACGTATGTGGCTGGGCATCCAGGCCATTTCTGAGTATAAGTGCGGCACTTCCACACAGACAGCCATGGATATGTCCTTCCTCAATGAGCTGAACGACTTCTATGCTCGCTTTGACAAGGACAACAAGGAAAAGTCCACCATAACCCTACCCTCTGATGACTGCCATACCATCACACTCACCCACACGGAGGTTCATAACGCACTAAGCCGCATCAATGCTCATAAGGCTGCTGGCCCTGATGGCATCCCTGGACGTGTCCTTAGAGCATGTGCTGAACAGCTGGCAGGGGTCTTCACGGATATTTTCAACCTGTCCCTTGCCCAGGCAGCAGTGCCAGCATGCTTCAAAACACCCCATAGTGCCAGTGCCGAAACACTCATCACCAATGTGCCTGAATGACTACTGCCCTGTAGCACTCACACCCATAGCTATGAAGTGCTTTGAGCGACTGGTACTGGCACACCTCAAGACATGCCTGCCCCCCACACTGGATCCTCACCAATTTGCCTACCATAACAATAGGAGTACAGAGGATGCGGTATCCACAGCGCTTCACGGTGTACTCTCACACCTGGACAATAAGAACACCTATGCAAGATTGCTGTTTGTTGACTTCAGCTCAGCATTTAATACAGTCATCACTTCCAAGTTGATCACTAAACTTGTGGATCTTGGTATCAATAATTCTATCTGTAATTGGATCATGGACTTCCTGACCAACAGACCCCAGCATGTCAGGTCTGGCCATAACTGCTCTACCACCATTACACTCAACACTGGCGTTCCACAGGGCTGCGTGTTGAGCCCGTTCCTCTACTCCCTTTTCACTCATGACTGCAGGCCCATGTATGGATCCAATTCCATCATCAAGTTTGCAGACGATACCACGGTGATCGGTCTCATCAGTGATAACGATGAGTCTAATTACAGGGAGGAGGTAAAACACTTAGCTGCGTGGTGCGCTGAAAATAACCTGATCCTGAATACCACCAAAACCAAGGAGCTCATTGTGGACTTCAGGAAGAAGAAGGGAGACACCCACCACCCCATTCACATCAATGGCATGGCTGTCGAACGTGTTTCCAGCTTTAAATTCCTGGGGATACATATCTCGGAGAACCTGTCATGGACAAACAACACCTCCAGCCTGGTCAAGAAGGCCCACCAGCGCCTCTTCTTCTTGAGGATACTGAAGAAGAGCCAACTATCTGCTGTCATACTGGGCAACTTCTACCACTGTGCGATAGAGAGCATCCTGACTAACTGTATTACAGCCTGGTATGGGAATTGCTCTGTTGCTGACTGCAAGGCACTGCAGCGGGTGGTGAAAACCGCACAACACATCATAGGGACTCCACTTCCGGTCATTGAGGACGTTCACAAGAAGAGAGGTTTACGCCGAGCTCGTTGCATTCTTAAGGACTCCTCTCATCCAGCCAACAAACTCTTCCAGCTCCTCCCCTCCAGAAGGCGCTACAGGAGCCTTCCAACTAAAACCAGCAGGTTTAGGAACAGCTTCTTCCCCACAGCGGTCACACTTCTGAACTCAGTCCCCCGTTGAACCTTCACATCCACACACTTAATCCTCTACACTACTCCTCCTCCCTTCCTTGTACATATCTGTACATACCTGTGCACACACAGCACACCTGTACATTGTACATCATATATCATATATTGTACATCTGTATATATTACAATACTCATGGTATTACAGCACATACATATCACATCTATATATTGTACATCTGTGTATATATATAATAGTACTTATATTATTACTGCACATACATAACACACCTGTATGTTGTACATATACATATATACATTTACATATATAGTACTTGTAGTATTATAGTACATACAGATACATGTATAGGTACATAAATGTATATTGTAAAATATGTATATTTGCCATCCGCATTTAGAACATTTGTATATCTATTTATATATATCTATATATCTATTCCCATCTTCACTGTGCTCTTAACTGTACATATCGTATTTAACTGTATATATCGCATTTAACTGTAAATATCGTATTTAACTGTAAATATCGTATTTAACTGTACATAATATGCACATATTATATTTATTGTACTTCTGCTCTTTGCACTTCTGATTAGATGCTAAACTGAATCTCGTTGCCCTGTATTTATACATGTGTAATGACAATAAAGTGAATCTAATCTAAATCTAATCTAATCTATAAATGTTGCTAATTAAAAAGGGGGCTAACAATTGAAATTTAAAAAAAAATATATTTTTTTTTTTATAAAATTCAGCAGGGTAGCTATCAGGACACGGTGCTTTCCCACTCTGAAGTGAATTTATAGCATCTAATAATTCTGATAGTGTCAGAGGTTTATCCAATTCCTCTGTACTGAGTGTATCAAGCTGTGGTATGTGTAATTTATCAAAAAAATGCACTGGATTGTATCTTGTATTCTTTAAACCGAGTAGAATATAAGGACTTATAGTAGTCTATAAATGTGTGCATTATATTTTCATGGCCAATGATTCTATTAACATCTGTGTTGGTGATTACTGACACTGCTAAATATGACCAAGTTAGTCAACCTGCCTGTACTTTAATTGGAAAAACAAAAGTAACCAATTACTGTATATCTAAAATGTTAATTGATTTTGATAAAGGCATCAGCCAAATAAGTAGAACTACTTTAATATAAATAAGAATGTGTGTGCGTGCGTGCAAATATTTAATCTTTGGACAAAAAAACTAGCCTGTATATTGTGCCCTTACTTAATTACTTAGAAACTGTAAGAATTGATTAATTATAAAAAATAAAAAATGACCAGCAAGCTTCCACTTCAGATTTAACTTGACAAGTGCAAATACAAGTCCCAGAAACATATTATAAATAAGAATAATATTTAAACTCTAAAATAAAGATGATTGAAAGTGAAAGATCAAGAGAATGGTTGTTAAATTCCTCGTTTTACTTTAGTGAGTGAATTCAGACTTAAGCTTAAAAATATACTAGTGAAACAACAAATTACTCACATTACTAGAAACTGAAAAGAATATCTCAAGGTGCCAATTCTGTAAGTGATGTATGGGCTCCAGTGTACTTCAAATGTGAATTATAAGTTAAGAATCTGTGGGGCTCATAGAATATTCTTATTTTAGAACCAAGTTAAGCAGACTGATTTACTAATGTTATAAATTTAATAAACAAACATCTTTGAAGATTGACTATAGAACAATTAATGTGAACCTAAACCAGCTCCTTTCGCAGGCCATAGCCAAAAGATGATCTGCTATATTTCTTTTTGAAAGGAAACACGTCAAAGAAACTGGATAGCCTTTGACACAGACAAAAAAAGGTCTCCAACGATGAGCAAACCATAATCAGGATTAGTTATGGATCAGAAGAATCGATTCTGCATGAACAGTTTAATATGAGCAACCTCTGAAATGAAGGATCAGTGTATCAAATGTGTCAAGGAAAACCTCAAGGTAATGAATTCAGAGTAGGAGGAACTTAAGTTTTATTTCCACTTATGAAACATTTGTTAAGGAGCCATTACTATGACCTCATGCTTAAAAACCAATCACAACAGTAGAAGCATGGCAATTCTCCAACAGCAAAGAAATCAAGATTCACATCACAATCAGAAAAATTCTTTGCAAAACTTTTAAAAATTATTTTGATGGTATATTCCCTATTTGATTAAATATCACAAAATGCCCACACAAGTCAAGATTATGTTGACTTACTTTGGGAGAAGTCAATTAGGGAAAAGTTTCATGGAAAACTGTTGACCATCACTGTTCTGCTTTATGACACTGACCCTGCTCACACTACACAAGTTGTAAAAGTTGCTCTGCTGAACTTTGGATTCAAAGTAATGCCATACCCATACTACACTTAACACAAGACCTGACTTAGTGAGACTAGCAACTGTAGCTACACGAGGAAGGCAAAAGTGTGGGGCAAACAAAAAAATGAAACCGTATAAGTAGAATAAAGAAAATTAAAAACCTGCTTAACCTATATTATTAAGTGAACTTAACTGCTATGATGCCTTACACACACACACACACACACACACACACACTTGAATACTGGATAGACTGAGTAATCCAAACATATCAAACAAAGCCATGTTTCCAATGTTCAATTTATAATTAAATGGGAGACATTATGCAAAATTAAAAAAAAAAAAATATGAAAGTTACAAACACATCAATGGTCCCATGTACAGGATAAATTTACCATTACATACTGGAGACAAAGGAAACTACAAACAAAAGAATTAAGTAATGATGAATTGGCATAGAACAAGACAATGTTTGGGTATTAGTATCAAATCAAATGACTGTTATGAAAGTTCACACTATGTCTAAGTACACACTTTCTACATCCATGTATGGATGGGAAAGGGTACTAAGATTACAGGAACAGATTTAGCAACAGTGTCCTGATTGCCATCACCCTACTGATAAACGGCAACAGATACAAAATATCACACTACATTACAGGTATACTGGTTAAAATTCTGTTACAACAAATATCTTTACAGTGAAATTTTCATTACAACAAAGTATTTTTATGGTCCCGACAGTTTCCCCATATGACAAGAGTCTATAGAAGTCTTGTTACTATGAAGTACATTCAGCAGATACTTTCATTACAACGAAGTGCACAAAAGATCTTGAAATGCCAGAATGTATCATCCACAGAGCAGTTAGTGCTGTGGCTGCACCTCAGTTGTGCACAACGATCCCCAAACAGAAACATTATAATTTTTTTTTTTCTCTCTCTGAACTTTCCTCGTACGTTTTTTTTTTGCTATTTTTGTTTGTTTACGGTGGTTTTCAGCGATATCCTTTGCTTATTGCTCATCAACATTTGAAAAACATCCACTGGAATTTAACTCATTGTCACCTTCCTATAGAAATGGCAGAAAAAACAATAACAGTTCATATTAGAAAGAAAAAAAATAAATTTTTTGCAGCACTCGATTGCGGCAAAAAGAAAAAAAGACGTTGCCAGTGAAATCGTAATTTCACCATTGACACTGTTAACTTTCTTGAAAGAAAGAAAAAAAAAATCTCATGTTGCAAGCTTATGTGAACTGCTGCATTTGTAGACACCAAAAAAGCAGTTTTTATGTGGTTTATGGATGCTCTTTCAAGAAACAATGCTATTAATGTGGCACTCACTCAAGAAAATGTGAGATTTCTGAACTCTCTTGGGACCTCCCCCAACTAGACAACACATCAAATAGCATCCCGAAGTGCAATCTCCGTGTCTGTACGGGGCAATAGCAGGCACACAGCTATGCTGCGTCTCTCCACCAAAGTAAACAGAAAAGATCTCGATGGGTGATGCAAGGTTGGGAGCACGTACATTGTAAATGCAGATAACAGGATTACTTGGTCACTGATCTGGCCAGGAACTGCCTGACTGCTGTGTCTGTGTATAGCAGAGGGGCAGATCATGCTACAATAAATAACTGTGCCGTTCCTGTTTCAAGCTGAATAAAGCTGGTTTTGCTAAAGTACGGAGACTAAGCCTCATGTTTTGGGGTGTAAGACAGGAACTTAGAGCGCAACCCCTATCTTTTATGATTTGCTTCTGTGTCGCTTCACTGCACTGCTGTAAGCCTGCTATTGCCCTGTCCCAGCAACGGACAAACAATCTTTCACAGACACTGCAATCGCGCTTCCGAATGCACTTCAGCGTGTCATTCCCATTAGGTTGGGAGTCTCAAGATTTCAGAAACCTCATAATATGAAGAAAAGGATGATTCAGCTCCTGATTAATAACTGTGCTGCCGACGGCATGCATCCACATTTAGATAATGTTCACATTGAATTCCTCCCACCCAATTGCACAGCAGTGTTTCAGCCATTGGATTTGGGCATCATTCGTACCCTGAAAGTATATTATCGCAAGGAAATGCTGAGAAAAATTCTTGTCTAACTTGTAGGTAGGAGGAGATTAAAATCAATGTGAAAGAAGCTATTGAAATGATTGCAAACACCTAGAAATAAGTGAAAGAAAGCACTATAGTAACAAATACAGAATGTCATTACAACTAAATATTTTTTAGGTCCCTGGGAGTTCGTTGTAATGGAATTTTACCTACCTATCTATATCTCTCTCTCTCTCTATATATATATATATCTATCTATCTATATATCTATATATATATATATATATATATATATATATATATATATCTATATATATCTCTATCTATATCTATATATATATATATATTTATTAATTCCTCCTCGATTGCCGGGATTGCATTCCAGAACTCCCCGCGATAGATGAAAATCCGCAAAGTAGAAACCATATCTTTGTATAGTTATTTTTATATATTTTAAGCCCTTAAACTCTCCCACAGTGTTAGCATTATTAGAGCCCTCTAGACATGAAATAACACCCTTTAGTAAAAAGTTTAAACTGTGCTCCATGCCAAGACAGAGATGACAGTTCTTTCTCACAATCAAAAGAATGCAAACATATCTTCCTCTTCAAAGAATGCATGTCAGGAGAGAGAGAGAGAGAAACATTCATAAAATGAATACGTGCTTTTGGGGTTTTAAGTATGCCGAAGCACCGCGATAAAGCAGTATTTTTTAGAGGAGCGTTGGTATCTTCTAAGCAAACAGCCTTAGCATATCGGGAAGCATATCGTATATCATTGAGGAGTTTTAGTTAATGCGTAATACATGCTCTGATTGGGAAGCTTCTAAGCCATCCGCCAGTAGCGTCCCTTGTATGAAATCAACTGGGCAAACAAACTGAGGAAGCATGTACTGTACCATAAATTAAAAAACCCATTGTCTGCAGAAATCTGCGAACCAGCGAAAAATCTGTGATATATATTTAGATATGCTTACATTTAAAATCTGCGATGGAGTGAAGTGCCCACATTTTGTTATGTTAAAGCCTTATTCCACAATGGATTAAATTCATTTTTTCCCTCAGAATTCTACACACAACACCCCATAATGACAACGTGAAAAAAGTTTACTTGAGATTTTTGCAAATTTATTAAAAATAAAAAAATTGAGAAAGCACATGTACAGAAGTATTCACAGCCTTTGCCATCAAGCTCAAAATTGAGCTCAGGTGCATCCTGTTTCCCCTGATCATCCTTGAGATGTTTCTGCAGCTTAATTGGAGTTCACCTGTGGTAAATTCAGTTGATTTGACACGATTTGAAAAGGCACACACCTGTCTATATAAAGGTCCCACAGATGACAGTTCATGTCAGAGTACAAACCAAGCATGAAGTCAAAAGGGAAGGATGACTGCAGAAATGTACAGAGACATCCTGGATGAAAACCTGCTCCAGAGCACTCTTGACCTCAGACTGGGGCGACGATTCATCTTTCAGCAGGACAACGACCCTAAGCACACAGCTATCACACAGATATCAAAGGAGTGGCTTCAAGACAACTCTGTGAATGTCCTTGAGTGGCCCAGCCAGAGCCCAGACTTGAATCCGATTGAACATCTCTGGAGAGATCTTAAAATAGCTGTGCACCGACGCTTCCCATCCAACCTGATGGAGCTTGAGAGGTGCTGCAAAGAGGAATGGGCGAAACTGGCCAAGGATAGGTGTGCCAAGCTTGTGGCATCATATTCAAAAAGACTTGAGGCTGTAATTGCTGCCAAAGGTGCATTGACAAAGTATTGAGCAAAGGCTGTGAATACTTATGCACATGTGATTTCTAAGTTTTTTTATTTTTAATAAATTTGCAAAAGCCTCAAGTAAACTTTTTCACGTTGTCATTATGGGGTGTTGTGTGTAGAATTCTGAGGAAAAAAATGAATTTAGTCCATTCTGGAATAAGGCTGTAACATAACAAAATGTAGAAAAAGTCATGCGCTGTGAATACTTTCCAGATGCACTGTATATGTGTGTGTATTTTTTATATATATATATATAAATAACTCGGACACCATAAGTTCCACCACACACCCCAGTGCCTCTTGCACCGCTCCCCCAATGTCCAGGCCTCACAGTCTTTGTGCCTTCCTGGCCGCCTCCAGTCCTCTCTCTCCAGCTCCGTCTCTCTTTCACCCAACTTCCGCTCTCAACTGAAGGGAGGCGGCCCCTTAAATAGGAACCCGGATGGGCTCCAGCTGCTTCCCAGCACTCCTCCATAGACACGCCCCAGTGTGGCAGAAGTGCCAGCTGCGTACCCAGAAGCTGTCCGGGTGTCCCCCGTCGTCTTCCCCCCAGCACTACCTGGTGTGGCGGAAGTGTTGGGCTCCAGGGCACCGCCTGGATGCCACAAAATACACACACTAAAATAAATATATATATATATATATATATATATATATATATATATATATATATATATATATATATATATATATATATATATATATATATATATATATATACATACACACACACATACACACACATATATATGCTGCCAAGGAGTTTGTCCAATGCAATTTCACAGGATTACATCCTCTGCACCAAAGCTAAATCATCCAAGAATATGCTTTGAATTTAGCCATTGTCCACATGGTCTTTACTTGCTAATCGTGTGAAAAGTCTAAAGGGTGAAGAAACCATGATTGTGCCAAAGCCACAGCTGCTTGCACTGAAGTAGACACAAATGGTAGAGATGTCAATAGCAATTGCCATAATGAAAGCCAAGAATTAAGTCCCATCTCTGTGAGCTGGTGGCAGAGATTACTGGGTTAAATTTGTTACCCAGCAATCACACACTGTTACGTTTTGTACATGGAAAGAACCCAAACAAATACATGATTTGTAGGTACCCTTATGGGGTTTTTCCTCCGAGTTTCCCAGCTCTCTCCCTATCTGCTTTATTAGCAATAGGTCTACATGAGCAGGCTTCAAATACAAATAATTTTAACCCTTTCAGAGACAACCAATTAATGAATACATGACAGTTTTTAGTGTACTGTTGCAGCAGAATGCCTCGTCACAGCGATTACACCTAGAAGAACGGACCTTGAGTAGCAATCTTAAGTGTAATGGACCCATAGACCTAAACATGTTCAAGTACTGCTGATTATCCATGCCAGTTTTCACACAAACTGGAACATGGCTACTACTTTGGTTGGGGGGGTTTTAGTACAAGCAAAAATCTAAACATATCACATACCTAAAATCTGTATAAATGAATATTTCTTCATTTTGATTCCAGTAATAAGTTAACTCAATTCGCAGTTCTAAAGTAATAGATCAAGGAGAATCAACATCTTAGCACATTTTTGTTCCAACCAGCCTCGTAACCTATGAATCAATATCCCTGCTTTTAAATGAACTCGCTGGTTAAATTAGTAAAATATTTCTAACTCATCATATAGGAAAAGAAACCACAGTATGTGGACTTACAACTCTAACATTTATTGTTGTTTTGTTTAATGCTATATTATGTGGAATTTACAAGGAACAGAGCATGCAAAGGTGCAACTTGTAATAATTAAAAAAAGGAATAGCTATTTCAATGTCATGACCACCTGTGAGCTCATGAGGCTTAAAAAAAAAAAAAAATAAATAAAAATCCAGTTTATTCCAGGACTGGAGTCATCAGTTCACGCACACCTAAAGCAGAAGATTCATACGTAAAATTTGTAGCTTTTGCTCCATGTATCATATCTCACATTAAACAATATTTAAACAAACTAAAAACACAAAGAACAAAATCAGACAATGTTATTTTACCTCACATATTGTGGTTTGTGAAACTTACTTCAGTTCATTGGCCTGGATCTCTTTATCCTTTAGCTGCATTTGATTATTCAATTCTATGACACTCTGGGCAAGCTGAAAATTAAAGAAGTAGTACTATAAGTGAAGCACAGACTTTATAACTTAAAAGGTTAAATTACAAATAGTTATTTATAGCATATAGTGGCCACAACCTTTGGGATACATAACTTAGAAACTAAAATGAATGGCTCTTTGTTGTGTAAAATACCTTGCATTACTGAACCCTTTGAAAAAGCTCTTTAAGGACTCAATTAAAAACCATTCTAAGAATAAAAAAAGTCAAAGTTAGTAAAAACTGAATGTCATACTGGTAGGTTCTACAAAGACCCTTACCTCCCCACGCTTCTTGTGCAACTCAGTGAGCTCTTCTTGATGTCGGATTTTAAGCTGGGCAATCTCCTGTAGTAAGGCCTCACTTCGTGTACCATCACAGCTTGGACTGCCATTAAAAAAAAAACACACAAAAGAAATAAGACCATATATGAAAGTAGTACATTACAAGAATTTGCTTGTGAACTTACACCCTACAGCAACTTGAGCAGAAATATTAAAAGAAATGCATTCCAAGTCTCCTGCACATTCATTACCTCTATCCCTTAATCTGGAAAGACAACCACTATTTTTTTTTTTTTTTTAAAACACAAGTCCATCCTTGAAGTTTAATATACAAAAACAAAGAATAAAATTTAAGATTCAGAAAGACAACAAAAAATGGCAGTAATGAGGTCATTAAATATACAAGTGGAAAGAATTATGGCTCCATCTATTTTCAGATCCACTAAATATGAGGCAGAAATCACAAATCCACACAGAGGATGCAGTTAATACCATTCACATCTTGATGCAAAAGAAAAACTGGAGAAAAAATACAAGTCAGGATTGGAACACAGGGCTCTGGGGTTGGGAAACATCACTGCTAACCACTGCCATGGCTTGATGTTCCACCCTTTAATTTACATCTGATTGTCCAGTCTTGGGTGACTTAGAATACTGGGCACAAGGCAGGAACCATTCCTGGATGAGGAGCCAGTCCTTCTCTCATATTAGTAGGGCAGGCAAATATCTATGTGAGCAGTAGGCAATAATGTAATATTATGCAGCACCACAATAACTTAAAACAAAATGTGAGGAGATTTTCCGTGTTCTAAATGTAATCAGAAATTACTTTTGCATACCTACATGCTGCTCAACATGAGTTACAAATTCTCAGTAAGCAAGTGTAAATACCTGTAACCATTATATTGCCAAGATTTAATACAGGTGACATACACACTACTGTTACACAACAGTAATTTAAAATACTGACACCTTTATTTATGCTTCCTCAAGCTGTATATTCCTAGTCAACTTGATGATAAACACTACACTCTGGAAAAAAAATGTTTTTATGTTAATTACTCAGGATTACTTATAAAAATATCATCTGATCTTCAACAAAGCCACAATAATCAAACACTATTGGCCTACATAAGAAGTGACACACTTTGTGGATATCGCATGTTTATTTTTTAGCATTTTTTTCATACAGATCATTTGTACACTGCATGTACTGGAGATATGGGTTACATATCTGATTGTACATGTGAAATCCAGTTATAGCGAATACTGAAGGAACGAAATTTTCAGAACAAATAATACTTTTTGTTGGCCTGGACAAACGTTTATACACCATCATGTTTTATGGATTGTTTTAACTAAATGTGAACTTCAGTATAACAAATGTTTTTCGACCAAAAATGGCCATCAAAGATAATAATGAGATGAAAAAAATGCTTAATTTGTCTGATGCAACAAAGGGTTTAAGGAAAATTTAAGGCAGATTTGCAATGCAAACAGAATACATCACTAAATAAAAGGGTGGTGAATTACAGTGTATTGTCCAGTATAAGGCGTAACATTATTATACATAACTCAAAATTGCACAGACACCGACAACACAGCCTACACAGGTCATTCAAACTGGATATTAGTTTCAGATTGTAAAGTTACCTATTTTGAATTAAGCTAAATGTTTGCTTAGAAATATGGTAAAAGCCAAAATGAAATTAATTTAAAAAATAACTTAAAGCTCACGTGCTGTAAACTGAATTAATTTCATTGATAAAAATACAATCACTGAAAGAAGTACATTAAATCTACATTAAATAGTTATAGTGTAACTAACAAGCAGCAAAAAACACCCATACATTAAACAGTGGACCTCAGAGAGAAAAAGTCAATGAATCAGTCCTAATGGGACAGGCAGCAAACTTCCAAGTGAATGGAATTATATAGCAACATCCAACCAAAGACAAAAGAACTGCAAAACATCAAACTTAAATAACATGGAACCTCCACTCAGTCAACAAAGATATGCAAACCATTTGAACAGTGACACTTCAGATTTTGGTTGTTTGCCAATTGCTTTAATAACTGCCAAGTTTGAAGGCAAACAGTTTAGCTCTGCTGTCATAGCCGTTTTAAACATAAACTTCAGGCTATTATGCACTAAAGAGATCTGAACTAAAATGTGTCCATTCCTATGGTTTTATTGGAAACCTTTACTTCATAGCTCACTCACTCCTAGATAATACAAGACAAATAAGGGACAAGGTGGCATAAACTGCTATAGTATCAGTGCCTCATCCCACCACTACTCTGGGAAAGGTATTTATCTAGGAGGACTCATTGCAAAGAAAAATAATAAAGAGTCTCCCCTTGAAAAATTAGACCTAGAAATATAATTTTTAGAAATGTATGAATCAAACAGAAACACAACATTTATATTAAATCTAACAGTATGCAAAAGATGTAATAATAAAATGCAAATATCCTTGACTATTTGTAACAAAATACCTGATGTCATGTCTGTTCTGGGAATCAAATTTCTCTGCCTGTAGTCTTTCAGATAAAACGGCCTGTAGGTCAGACTTCTCCAACAGCCGGTTATCTATAAATGAGAAGATTTGAAACGGGGATTAAAGGAATCTTCCATCTAAGCAAAAAATCATATTAACCAAGACACCATGGGATCCTTCTACAAAGGACATCAGACATTTCATTGACTTGAGTGGGAAATATTCATACTTACACTGCTGAATGATTTCTTCAAAAGCTTGTCTCTGTAGCCTGTCTCTCCGTTTCAGCTGTTCTGCAATGTGCCGCTTCCAGGTGCGCTCTGCCTGGCATGCTGCCCCAAACATATTGTCCTAAAATAAAATGAGATTTACACTTTAACGGATGAAGCACTAACGCCGGTTTATTCTTTCTGAGCAACTTAGCAGAACAAATGACTTGTTTGGAACCCTTATATGGACCAATACTGAAGTTGTACTGCCTTAAAAAATTATGGCCATAAATGTAAGACTATAGGGCTAATGATTTCACTTCTTCAAACAATTCTGAAAGTAAGAGTGCAGCATTTAGTAAAACTTAAAACTGTTTCAGTTCATATACAAACACAGCCAAAAAAAGAAGTAATTCTGTCAAAATGTAGCCATGACATAAAGGGATGTTTACTTTACAAATTATAAGGAGCCTCTGTACCAGAACTTGGAGACCAATCTTATGAAATGACAAATCTTCTCATTTGAAATTAAATAACAATAAAACAAAAAGAACCAGTGGAAACCTTTATATGAAGAAATCTAGACCCAAACAGCCCAATTAAAAGGGGAGATATTGTAGCATCGCACAGGCAGGGAAATGAGAATTATGACTTAACTACACCACTAGAATAGTAGTAGTATTGAAAGAATGCTGTATCACAGGGCAGCAGAGACCCAGAACTTCAACAGCAAAGTTGGTAGAGTCCAGTTTTCAAAATACACACTGGATGACCCATTGTTTGATGATGTAGGAAATTTTAAAACTGAATTTAAATTGTAAGAAGAGGGTCACCAGTTGTTCACTGTAACACGTTTAAGGGCCTTCCATTAAGAGCTAGTTTAGCTACAGAAGCAAAGAACAGTTTACAAGAGGAAGCATAGGTCTAAGAGATGAAGAGTATGTCATCTTCAACAAGGTGCAAGAAACTTTTCTGCAGTGACGTGTTCTACAAAACAGATACCAAGGAAAACTTTAAAATTATCTTAGAAAGGCAAAAAATGCCCTAAAGAGAAATTAAGTAATAGAAGTAATAGCAGATTCTTTGAGGACCCACAGCGGTAGATGGGAAGGATGACAATATCATGAGGAAAAAGGTCATAAGGTGAAAACCCAGTGGTAGAATTTTAGCCCAGAAAGTGACACTACATTTATACTAAAAACACTGTTTCACTTATGATCTCCCTGTAGTTGCAAAGGTTTCCACTGGGAGTTCCACTTTCTTCCCACAGTCCAAAGACATGCAGGTTAGGTGGATTGGCGATACTAAATTGGCCATATCGTATGACTTGTGTGTGTGTGCGCGAGGGCCATGCGATGGACTGGCACCCAGTCCACTGTTTGTTCCTGCCTTGTGACCCTATGTTAGCTGGGATAGGTACCAGAATCCCCTATTGGCCCTTTTAGACTGTCAGGGATGCCAGGGGCAACGACCCGGCCGGGACGCCTTGAGGGACCGGAAGAGGGTCTACGCCCGCCATGGATCACGTGGGGGCCGCCATCCTGGTTGGTTTGGGGGCCATGGGTAGAGGGCTTGGAAGCCCAACCCTGTAGGGACCCGTGGTCACCGCCAGGGGGTGCCCCAATGCCTTGAGGACCCTGGACCTCAGCACTTCCACCACACCAGGAAGTGCGGGTGGGGGAAGAGAAGCAGGGACACCCGGAGAGCTTCCGGGAGAACAGTCGGCACTTCCGCCACACTGGGGCGTGTCCAGGGAGGAGTGCCGGGATACACCTGGAGCTCATCTGGGATGAAATAAAAGGGGCTGTCTCCCTTCATTCGACGCTGGAGTCGGGTGGAAGCAGGACAAAGCAGGAGAGAGAGTGGAGGCGGCTCGTAGAGGAAGGCATTGTGTGGCCAGGACTGTGTTTGGGGTTTGTGTGCACTGACTTTATTCTGTGTGAATAGTATTGTAAATAAACATGTGGTGGTGATGAACAACATGTCCGCCTGTCTGTGTCCGGGCTGCGTTCACAAGACTATCAAAAGACACCCATTTATTGCTGCAAAAACATTAGAACTAAAGAACACTTATTGATGAATAGGCTATCTTGGTTAATGTATATAAAGAAGGGCCTTTATAAGCATCCTGTGGCTGAAAAATGTTTTTTGTCATTAGCTGAGAAATGTATTTTGTGCTATAAGAAAGGAGCAGATATACACATACTGATCTGCCTATGTTTCGTGGCTGGGTTGACTGTAAGTCACAGGGGACTTTACAACAAGCCAGTTTTTAATGGAAAAAGAATACCATTCCACCGCCCATAAATCTTAAAAGAATCAAGATAGCATACTCTGAATAGTGAAATCTACAATATTTTTTAAAACCTGGTAGTCCTATTCTTCACATGCCCCCCAAAAAAAATTACACAAAACCTTGTGATACATATTACAGTCCCATTATGTATGCACTGTGCATGCCAAATAAACAGAAGTCACTATTTAAATTTATTGGGCAGCTTTAAATTAGAAGCAGTGCATACCTGGTACAAATATGGATTGTGTTATGAAAATGAACAAATTAAAAGTGGAACAAATATATATTCAATGTGTTAAAGGACAGTTTAGATCCAGAAAGACAGGGAAAATACTGATAAAACTGTGGTACTTTTGTTTTATGAGCTTGTTTTTATTAGAACAATATAGACGAGAACAAACGATTCAGCCCAACAAAGCTCACCCTCTAATCCACTTAATTCTTCTAAAAAAACAAAACCAAAAGTCCCTAACGTCTTACTGTCTACCACAGCAGTTCTCAGTTCATTCCAAGTGTCTGTGGCTCTCTGTGTAAAGAAAAATGTCAACGTTTGTGTGAAATTTACCCTTAAGTTCCCAACTGTTTCCCCGTGTCCTTGATGAACTCATTTTAAAATAATAGTCTTGATCCACTGTACTAACTCCCTTCAGAATTTTAAACAATTCAATCATGTCACCTTTTAATCTTCTTTTGCTTAAACTGAAAAGTATCAGCTCTTTAACTCTTTATTCATAACTCACCTCCCTGGGGCACTGGAATGAGTCTGGTTGCTCTTCTCTGGACATTTTCTAGTGCTGCTATGTCATTATTGTAGCATGAAAGCCAAAACTGTTCACAGTACTCGAGATGGGGCCTCACCAGTGTATTATAAAGCTTGAGCATAACCGCCTTGGACTTGTACTCTATACACCGTGTTATGTAACCTAACATTCCGTTAGCCTTCTTAGTGGCTTTCGAACACAGTCTGACAGTAGAGTCCACTATGACTCCTACGGGTCTGCTGCCAGCCAGCACTGGGCGCAAGGCAGGAACAAACCCCGGGCAAGGTACCAGCCCACTGCAGGGCACACACCCACACACACCCAACAATTTAGGATCACCAATACACCTAACCTGCATGTCTTTGGACTGTGGGAGGAAACCGGAGCACCTGGAGGAATCCCACGCAGACACGAGGAGAACATGTAAACTCCACGCAGGGAGGACCCAGGAAGCGAACCCAGGTCTCCTTACTGCAAGTAAGCAGTGCTACCACTGCGCAACCTTGCCGCCCCCTTTTCATAAGGTGTACTTTCAATTTTCAGACCTCCCATTGTGTATTCAAACCTAACAATTTCACTTCCTATGTGTAATACTTTACATTTACTGACATTAAATTTCTTCTTCCACAAATCTACTCAAGCCTGTATGCTGACCAAGTTCCTCTGTAATGATTAACCAGATTCCTAATTATCTGCCAATCCACCTATCTTGGCATCATCTGCAAACTTAACCAGCTTGTTACTTATATTCCCTTCTAAAATCATTTATAATCTATTAAAAATAGCAGCGGCACTAGCACTGACCTCTGCACAACACCACTCTTAACATCAGCCAATTCTGATAAGGTTCCCGCACCATCACCCTCCACTTCCCGTTTCTGAGTAAAACTCTACAACCATCTACAAATATCACCCTGAACACCACTTTATGTTCTGGTAGCAAACACATCACTAGATATACAACAATATGACATTAGCTAAACCACTTAAACCAATTTAAATATTGACTTTATTCCAAAAAATAAAAAATAAAGATCCTATAAAATAATAATTAAAAAATAAACTCCACAAAAGTCCTCTGTTACATCATAGGCATGTAATATTTTTGGATGAGTTTAGTGCACATCACTAATTTTACTTGCAAACAAAAATCAAGATGTAACAAACCTTACATGTACAAAAACTCTGAGCCAGATAAACCTATACTCTTGTCAATGTTTCACCCTGCAGGAAAGAATAATGCAAATACACTTTGAAAAGGAAAAATAAAGAAACATACATCTTCATTCTTAATCACCTATCTTGAAAAGTCAGTTTCACACAGCTAAAACAGACTGATTATTACCCAACTGGTCAGACCATATTCATATTTTCAAATCATTTACCTTTGGTTTTTTTTTTCTTTTTTTGCCCAGCGCCTTCCGGCTCATCAGCACAAGAAGCCCCCTACATATGATATACTGTTCAACTCACCATTGATGTTTAGTTATGCAAGAAATGCATTTTGACAACACACTCCCCTTTTTTGGCCCTCTATACCCAGTAGCCTAATTTTTAGGTCATTTTTGGAACATATTTTGTGCAGGAAACTCCCTTCTGGTAAAAAGTAAACAAATAGGTGTCCTCAGCAAAAATGATCAGAAGGACTTGAACTTGTGCATGCCACATCAACTGACCCCAGAGGTCCACTAATGGCCTACAAGGAGTCAAAATTACGCCTCTTTACAAAACTTTGAAAAAATGGGAATCGGTAATATATGCGTGTGGAGTCTTGTATTCTATGTTGAGGCTCCTTATCATAATTATAATATTTTTGATATTTGAATGTTTACTGGTGGTCTTGCCCTCTAGGAACCACTTTCAGAAGGTTAAAAATTAACAAATATAAGAAAGTAGGGCATCATTTTAGACTACTTTAAAGTTAGTGATTATGAATATGATGCTACTTTTTGACCTCTTATAATGGATCTAGTGCTCTAACGACCTCTATTAGAGTGTGAAAATGACAAGTTATTACATTTGAAAACAGACATTAAACAATTACACTGAGGCATACATTTTAATATTTCAAATCTTTGGCATAACTATTCCGGTTTACTATGTTATTACTAACTCATGAACAAAATCAGTACATTTCTCATGCACACACAGAAACAAGACAGCTTATATAAATTCACTTTTTTAAGTTATTACTCTGTAGTTTTATTTTTTCTTCAGATGGTGCTTTGAGAAAAGAAACTAGATTAAATTGGTTATAAATCCTGACAAATTATAGACCTGGAATAACAGATAAAGTTAATGATGCAGCTGTACAACTAAATAAAATATTGAACTTAAAACTATTTGTATACTTCGTCTACTTGTGTTTAGAGAAACAATGATGCTGAGGCTTTACCGTTCTCTTGCAACCCCTGATTTCAGCCACATCTCAAACACATCAATTGGATGACTTTAAAAATTTGCAACTTTTGTACTGCAAATCTTACCAAGACTACAAAAAGAAATATTTTATGCCATGCAGCAGCAGTAATTGATACACAAAAAAACCACACAATTTCCCTCCATTTAAATTAAGGGTGTCCTGGAGGGCCGCAGAATTTCATTTTAAGTATCTTCTTAATTAACGGCGGAGTGGTGGCTCCGAGGCTAGGGATTTGCACAATCCCATAAAACGCCAGAAAAGACTCTGTTGGACCCTTGAGCAAGGCCCTTAACCTACAATTGCTCTGTCCTGGGAATGACATTAATCTGCAAAATCTGCCTCCAGCCAGATCCAGATCCTCCAAACTCGCAGGGAAAACCTGGGGGATGGTGGCAGGATTGGCACTCTAACCACTGATATAGATATATGTATATAGATAGATAGATAGAGATAGATATATATATCTATATATATATATATATATATATATATCTATATATCTATATATATATATATATATATCTATATATCTATATATATATAGAGATAGATAGATAGATAGATACATAGATAGATAGATACAAAAAAAAAAAACCTTACACTCTTCAGTGTTGTGCTGAGGTGTCACCGACTGCACCTGTACTCGGATCTCACTCAAGGTGGTTTGTTGTGTGGTGGGTGTGGCAACGTGCATGCTACCAACCTGATCCTTCTCCTAATTAAGTTCTTTTGCCATACTTTTAATTAATTTGACTTAGACCCCTTAATAGTTTCTTTTTCCTTAATTTAACAAAGCAGCCTTACACATGAGCAGTTCACCACAGTATCTGAAAATAAAGAAATGGGAGGTAAAGTAGGGATGATCTGCACAGGTCACCAAAACATTTTGATGGTGTTCTAAAAATAAATAACATTTTTTTAAAAAAATCAGCAGTTTTGTAAATACCTGCTGTGGCAGAATCAGAACAGCAAGAAGCCATGGAATTAAACGATGGGTTTAATTAACAGCAAGAATCGACTTCTCATTACGAAATCGCTGATTTAGCTGGTCATCTGTTGGCTCCTTGCACGTCTCAATTCTGCTTGGCGGCCATTTAATGAGGAAATCAATTCAGATGACCGAATCCATAAAAACTGGGTTATTAAAATGAAGGAAAAGAAGTTCATTAGCAGTGAAACTGGTCACTGACTAGGAAAACTGTTAGAATGAAAACCTGCAGCCAACCGATCTAAATGTATACAAAAGTGTTGTGAAAACTTATATTTTTGTACAAACGCAGACTGTTACATAGTACAAGCTCAGTTCATGAAGGAAAGTGCCAATGGTAATTCCTATATTCCAGTGAAATTACAAACCTGCGTACCCAAAAATCTAAATAAAAATCATTTTGGTAAGCGAACTAATGGAGACAGAGACAGCCTGCATATTGGTACTAGAGAAAGGTAATCTAGATTTAATCTTCCGCGTACTAGAATTAAATCCGTACACTTTAAAACATGGAAACACGGTAAACAAAGAAAAAACTTCCCTTTGCCACCAGCTTTTTTTTTTTTTTTACCGAATCGGTAATGATTCACCTACTATCAAAACTAACTTGGCATTTTCCCTATAATTTGAGTAGTTTAACGCCAGAAGGAAAATACTGAAAAACTGGCATACAACTTCCAACTTTTGTCGGCGATCGAATTCAAAGAAAAGTGCGGCTTTGTCAAACAATGATTTAAATAAGAAAAAAAGCTTAACAAAAGCTTATGCTGTGATATTATACACATTAAGTTACGTAGCAGCAGCTCACACATTGCACCATCATGTCGTATTAGATTCAACGTTTAAAACATGACGCAAAAGTAACGAAGACACAAATTTCTTAAAAACACTCCTGAGTAAGCATCTTTTTGAAGGGGTGACCAACATTTGAAAATTATATTTAAAAAAACCCAGCATTCTCGGTAATAAGAGAATGAAAATAGTGCATCTCTACCAATGGGCAAGATAATCGATGCGTATCGCGAAAAACATGTTATTAGCATATTCAGATAATGAACGCATGAAAATTAAGTTTTCGCATGCCAGCTGTAGACATATTTCTTCCGAACACCAGTCACATGAGCGACAGAAAGGTATATGGCGGAGTGATGTTTCCCGACGTCAGCTCAGCCTACCTTTCGGTTTGGCAGCCAGATTTTCACTTCGTGTGATATCTTTTCTATTATCTGTGTTTGCTTGTCAGCATTCAAACGCGATCACCACTTGTCTTCAATCACCCACCAAGCCTCGCCTCCTTTCCGCCATTTTCGCTTCAACAGTGGTCCTTCCAACTGGAGGCGCACTGTAAGAGCGTCACGCTTGGGCGGAAAGTGAGGCGATTATGTCAACGCCTGATTTATAGAGAACTAATGAAGCAATATGATAATTAGATCGATCGATAGATCGATATATGTCTGTTTGACTAAGTAATTACGCATTTTACTCCGAAATAATATTATTGTCTGTCTGTCTGCTTATGCAGTCGTGCAGTATAGCGGGGGCGGGGCCTGATCCTATCTACGAGACTGAAGTGTCCGTGACCGTATCTATGATTAGCCGCCGCTATTTACAGTCGACTGCTAAGGGCAAAAGGCACGTTTCAAGTACATTTTCAGCTATCACAGAATGCATTGTAGTATATCTGAAAAACACTTTATTATATTGTACATTTACCTCCTCTACATTTTCTGATATCTGAAAAATACTTTCTATTAGGCCTACTATTATTTTTAACAGCTCTTCTATTTTCAGATATCCGAAAATGTTTCAGATATCTGTCTATATACAATACTAAGGTCTGTCTGTCTGCGGTTACTCTCAAAAGAATGGGGCTAGAACATTGATCTGGATCTATTTTTATTTTAATTGTGGAAAATAATATACCGTACAATCAAGTCAAACTTAACAAAACTGAATTCAACCCCCACTCGAGAGCAAAAGAGAGGACAGCCAACAGCATGGGCAAAAATAATTTGAAAAAAGAAAAATATCCTTTTTACTACTATAAATGTTTATTCTAAAAATGTATTAATTACATATTGCCATATTTTGAAAAAGTTTTGAACAGATCCTCTCTAAGCAAGAATTAGATTTTTTTTCCAGTTTCAGATAGTACAGAACATGACTTACCCACTAACTTATAAATGGTGGGTTGGGATTCTTCCAGTTCAGCAAGATAAGTCTACGTAGACAATAACAATCAATGTGTCCGTCTCCACTTTAAACCCATCTGAGAATACTCCAAAGACAGCTGTTAATGGGTCTGAAGTGATTGTAACAGCAAGGCTATCTGATAGGCATTCATATATTTTTCTCCAAAATTATGTTAATGTGGTGCACTTCCAAAACAAGTGGCTCACTGAGGCTGGAGCTAGATTGCAACACTCACAAGGATGGATCTTGACCTGGATACATTTTAGGCAATTTTAAGCAAGATAAATGTGATGAAAGATTTTAAGTTGAATGATTGAATGCTTCGCGCATATGGTGCTAGAATGTATTCTATGCATGACTGCCTTCCACTCTCTTCTGAGATATTCAGTGAAATATCCTTTTCCCACTGTACCCTAGGATTTTTGAAAATAAGAGACTTTAATAATATGTTTTTATATATTGTTAAGATGCTGTCTGAGTCTTTCAAGACTGATCAGTATATCTTCTGGAATAGAAATGGCTGGGAGGTGAGGAAAATTGGGTAGGTTTTTATGGTTAATGATTTTATCTCTGTTGTTACTGTGTGAACTTCCTGCTTGTGGTTTGTTAAGCTAAGATCTTATTAGCCTTCTCTCTGCATTCCATTTCTTTTGTTGTCAAGAGGTTAAATTCTGACCTCCATTTCTGAGCCGTCTTTTCCTATAAAGTACGTCATTTGGAGACTTGGCATATTCTTGATCTATTCTGGTAATTTCACTGATTAACTCTGGCACCTTCTTGGTCTCCAGTTATTTTTGTGGAAAAGATATAAAATAATGTGTCCTCATAAGAACGCCTTCAGTCCTTTAAGGATGCATTTGCCTCTAAAAATAATTTGTTTGGAGGTGAATTCTGTAAAGTTTACATCTGCTAATGACAGGGGGATTAAGATGACAGCTATGAAATGAGTGTATAGATCATAGTGATTCAAGCTTCACGATCTGAGAGGCAGGATCAAAGATAACAATAGCATTATACTTACAGAATTTGATAGTGGGCAATACATTATTATTATTAAAGAAATAATTAGTAACTCTGATGTACTGGTGAGAAGGAATATTCTTGAGTTAAGATTTAAGAATCTACATTGGTCTGATAAGTTATGATCCATTACAAACTGTGTGATTGCCTTTGCAGTATTAGATGTTATCGCCACTATAGCTCCTGATCTATTCAGTTCTGGAATTAAAAGAGTTAAAATCTCTAGCCATTATAATTTTATGAATGCTCATTTGGGAATTGATGCAAATATGTTTTGGGTAAAATCTCTATTATCCACATTTGGTTCATTGATATTTATCAAAATTATTTTATATTTGAATAAATTATCTATCACCATGAAATAACACCCTTCAGGATCAGCTACTACATCTGAGATTGTTTTATGTATTAAGATTCCCACACCTCTAGTTTTCTTTGTATAGCTGGAGTGAAACATTTCTCCGCTCCACTCTTTTAGCAATCAAAACTGGTCCTTATTGATTAAGTGGGTCTCTTGTAACAATACTATTTAGGCCAGTTGGGTGGGAGAATACTTTTTTTCCTTAGATTGTGATTGATACCTTTGACATTCCAGCTTACAAAATTCACTGTTTGGTCAGAGAGACACTGCTTCTGAGCTTTTGAAGATATTTTGTAATCTTAAGCAAAAGTTGTGTGTTGCTTCATAAATTATCTTTAACCTTGATTTAATATTATTGCCAGGTATTATGGCTAACGGCCGTATTATTATGTTGGCACTTACAGCTGTGGTGGTAAAAAGAATAAAAACAAGTCTTTCTCTCCACCTCAAAACCTGCCTACATTTTGCCACACGTGAGGCTAGACTACATGATCTTTGTCTTAATCAAAAACTTATGAATTCTAAAAAAAAAAAATTAGATAGTGGCAAAATGGTGGCCATAGGACAGAAAAGTGACCTTTGTTCGGGTATTTATGGCAAAGAGATTGGAAAACCACATGACAACCACCATGATGGCACAAAGAAAAAGAAGAGTAGCAGCATCTGCAGACCATCAGCCAAATCATGGAATGCAATCAAGTGACAAAGAACAAAAACAAAAAAAGAAGACAAGATACTGTAGCACATGGACAAGTAAGAAGTAGTCCCAAGTACAGCATGATATGTTCTGGAAATTCAAAAAAGTTTAGGTCAGGGCACCTGGTGGCCAGAAAAAGTTTATTTTAATAAAAGCATGGTCCTTTAAAACCCATCTATTAATAATGTGACATAGATTATTTTATAGAAATGTGAAATAAAACAAAAACCGCCAAACCAGCCTGGATGCAACATGTTTTGCAATGTCACACTTCAAAAACAAATTTTTCAAAGAGAGTTTTGCACATAGATTCAGCAGTAATGATTCAGCACAAAACATCTTTGAGCAGTGACCATCATGAGCTGATTTGAAGATAGCACGTAACTGGTACTTATGTTAATTAAGTTGCATCTGTTCGATTATGTAATTTTTATTAATTTGACAGATTTAGTATAAATATTGGTACACAGTACACAGTTCATCCCAGCCAACACAACCAGGCCACTAGATGGAGATTTCCCTGCGGCTTAGAGGTGTCCCGGATTCCTGCAGGGCACCATGGGAGATGGAGTTTGGCTTCACAGCCCTGCTGGGTGCCATGGGTGCCTCCATGTGACGCTGCAGGGAAACAGGGGGATTTTTATTTTCCCTTCAGACTGGAAGTACTTCTGTTCTTCCATCCCTGTGACTTGGGAGTACTTCCAGGCTGAAGAAAAAATATAAGTCTTCATCTGACCCGGAAGTGCTATTGAATCACGTGTACTGAAGGACAGGAGCACTTCCGGGTCATGGACTATTTAAAGGACTATGGGAAACCCAGTGAGCTGAGCCAGAGTTGGGAGGGAGTGTGACAGAGTTGCTTGGAGTGGAAAAGTTGTTTATTTGTATTGATTATTGATTATTGTTGGAGAATTGTGGCGTATGCGGTGCTTTGTGCACTTTATTGAAGAAAAATATTAAAAGGTTCTTGGAACTGCATGCATGCTCCTGGTACCCTCAGTTGCAGAGTGTAACATGATGCATCAGGAGGGAGGCTGCTCTTCCATCCAGTGAAGGTGTGCTGCATCATGGTAGCATAGTTCATACAGGTATCTGTTTTTTTCTTGGTGGCAACTGGGTGGTGTTTAAGGGGTATTGAAATATGTACATTGTCACAGACAGCCAAGGTCCTTACCCAGCCAGGAAGCCTCTTCGCTGAAAGGACCGGGGGAGCAAGCATGGGCAGAACAGTACTTCCCCTGGGAAGCTAGATGGCAGCCTCTATGGGTCGCAGTGGTGCCTTGAACTCCTACTAGGCATCATGGGAGATGGAGTTATCTACAGCCCTGTTGGGATCTGGGGGGTGCTGCCAGGGGGCGCAGCAGCTGCTTCCAGAGCCCATGTGGACGGTTCTTCCACCACACCCAGAAGTACAGCAAAGTGGGGCAACGAGCACCTGGAGCACTTCCCAGGGCGTTATAAAAGGAGCTAGAAGTCACCACTCAGGGAGCAAGAGTCAGGTGGAGGGAAACAAAGCTTGCTGGAAGGAGTGGAGGAGACAAAAGAGAAGAAAAGAATAGAAGAAAAGAATTGTGTTTAGCTGTTGTGCTTATTGGGACTGTTTTGTGCCTGTGGGAAACGGGGAAGGCATTGCCCACAGGTGAAGAAAAGAAAATAAAACATTTGCATTTTATCAGTGTGCCCTGCGTCTGTCTGTGTCGGGGTGAGTGGCTGCTACGCTCTCTACATTTGTCACAACATTAACAAGGTGATTGTGATTTACAAAGGTAAATTGTGTGGAAATGTGCATACACCAGGTTTTATGAATCTGATGTTTTTTGGTGTTTGCATTTTCCTGTTTTTTGCTATAAGCATATTTTCATACTCAAATCCAGGCAAAGTTTTATAAATGAGACCCCTACACTGTTTTTAATACTGTGTGAACTCTTGACAGATCCATTTTAATGCGGAGAAGTGCAAAGCTCTGCAGGCAGGAATTAGGAACATTAATTATAAATACTTCTTAAGTACTGCTGACCTATAGAACCAATAGCATGCAAATTTTGAAAGTGGTTTTGTTGTATATAAATCAAGGGATGTTATGCTCAGACACTGCACTGCATTATCTTGAGTATTCTGGTCTACTACACAGTAAAAATGATAGTGTTTCAATCACCATGTTAACTTTTTTTAACACTGAATTAACACCCTAAAGAGTAAAATGTCTCTCAGTACTGATATTAAAAGCTGGAGTTAAATTGTGGAGTCAAGTTCAATGTTAAACTCCACCCATTTACATATGACGGCTTTGAGCAGGACCCGCCCTTTCTTTGACGTCGTCTAAGTAAACTCGGAGGCATTACATATTGTTGCAAATATTAAAGTGAGCAATCTGTGATTGATTGGTGTCAGGGATGCCAGGGGCAACAACCCGGCTGGGACGCCATGAGGGACTGGATGTGGGTCTGCGCCCACCCTGGATCACGTGGGGGCCACCATCCTGGTTGCTTTGGGGGCCACGGGTTGAGGGCATGGAAGCCCCACCCTGCAGGGGCCCGTGGTCACCGCCAGGAGGCGCCCCAATGCCTTGGGGACCTGTTACCTCAGCACTTCCGTCACACCAGGAAGTGCTGGGGGGAAGATTAAGGAGGACGGGGGAGTGCCGGAAACCACCTGGAGCTCATCCGGGAGCATATAAAAGGGGCCGTCTCCTTTCATTCAAGGCTGGAGTCGGGTGGAAGAAGGACAAGGCACTAGAGGAGTGTGGAGGCCGCCCGAAGAAAAGGCATTTGTGTGGCCAGGACTGTGTGTTGGGTTTGGATTGTGCACGGACTTAGTCTTAGTGATTTAATTGTAAATAGTATTGTAAATAAAACGTGTGGTGGTGATTAACAACATGTCCGCCTGTCTGTGTCCGGGTCGGCTCCACATTGGTTAGAATTTAGCATCTTTAACAAGAGAGATTATTTTTTTAATCGTAACAAATGGTAAGCTTTCAATAGCATCACAGATACTCAGGGTACTTAATGTGGAGTTAAAACTCGGCTGAGCAATATGTATCACTCTATAATGTATGTGAATTATATGTAAATACTCAGCTGGGTAATGCATAACAATATAGAGTAAAAAAACTGAACAATGTAGTTAGTGTAGTCCCTGACACATCACAGAGTGGGTAAACTTAACTTTAACTGTACCTTGTAGAATATTAAATGACACCCCACAGTGTAACAGAAGATTTGAATCTGAGTACAGTTGTACTGTGTAAACTTCAGGGAGTTAAAGATGTGTTAGAGTATTTTTTATTTAACATTCAGGGAGTTGGATAGTGCCATTGTTATACAGGTTGGTGCAATGTAGTGTTAGAGTCTAACACAAAGTAGAGTAAAAACTACACTGGAAAATTTAACACAATGCAAAGAGTACTCTACAGGGTAGGACCAAATGTTATCTGAGATAGTGTTAAATTTAATACTATCACAACACATGCGCGCACATGGGGGACAGTTTACAGGCTCAAATAGTGTTATTTGTCAGCCAGACCTGGGGTTGGTGCTCTCACATGATTCTCTCTCCTCTCCTCTCCTCTCACCTGAAGGCCCTGCCTCTCAGTGACATCACCACCGGTCCACCCACTGTTGACCTCACTTCCTGCAAACCCTGATAACATAATTTACGGTACCCAGAATCCACCTTCCTTCCACATCAGTTCCTGTTCGAAGACTTCACCTCTTCCTCTTATCCACCATATTTATAGAGATGACTTAACTTGTTAGTCAGTTCAGTTGTGAACTCAGCTTATGTAAAAAAGTGTTTCTTTTCCTTTGCTTATTTTTGAATATACGGGGTTGCCATCCCCAAACCTTTTTCTGTCTGCTGCCTAATTTTTTACCACAATGCTTAAATGTAATATAACAAATTAACTGTGTAGTTACAAAAATGACACAGTATCATTACAAACTATGCAAGAAATGAACAAATAAGGACATTTCCTACTCTAACAGAATAAGACAATTAAACTTGTAAAGTCTTAACCAGAGAAGGGTGTGTGGAGGCTTAATCCAGGTCTTCAAAAAGAGAATGGTGATTCAAAAAGAATTATTTTATACTAGACATTAAGCCCGTTACAATAACGGGCGTTAGAACAGTAGTGCATAAGCATTAGTAGCAACAGTCTACAGTATATTAAATGGCAAGGGACCTTGTATGTGGCTGTAATTGTGTGCCTTTAATTTTCTCTCTCAATAATACTGGTTTGTATTTCCGTAAAATGCCTGTAATTTCGTCTGACAGTAATACAGTGGAACCTCAGTTCATGACCATAACTCATTCCAAAACTCTGGTTGTAACCTCATTTGGTCGTGAACCGAAGTAATTTCCACCATAGGATTGTATGTAAATACAATTAATCCATTCCAGACCGTATGAACTGTATGTAAATATATAATTTTTTATGGTTTTAAGCACAAATAGTTAAGTATACCATTGAATGCACAGAGCAATAGTAAACTAAATGTAAAAACATTGAATAACACTAAGAAAACCTTGAACAACAGAGAAAACTAACACAGCAAGAGTTCACGCTAGACCCTTACGAACAGCTCGCTAAAAACACTTTTTTTTTTGAACGAGTTTTAAGCACAGGGAAAAAAATGAACATTTGAAAAATCCGTAATTTAATAAATTGTGTGTGTCTCCCTCGCGGGCCTGCGTGTGTGTGTCTGTCTCTCGCGTGTGTGTGTCTCTCTTAAGCGTGTGCCTCTATGTGTGTGTATCGCGCATGCCTGTGTGTGTGGGTGTCTGTCTGTCTTGAACGCGCCTGTATGTGTGTGTCTGTCTGTCTCGTGCGCGCCTGTGTGTGTGTGTCTCGTGTGCACCTGTGTGTGTGTGTCTCGCATGTGCCTGCGTGAGTGTGTCTGTCTCGCGTGCGCCTGTGTGTGTGTGTGTGTGTCACGCGCGCCTGTGTTTGTGTGTGTGTGTGTCTCGCATGCGCGCTTGTGTGTGTCTCTCTCTGCACACACAAGAAATGCACAGGAAGAGACTGAACACGTGCCATGTGGCCCCACGCATGCGCACTTCACCAGAAGACACACATACGGACACCTGGACGCACACAGGGGTTTTATTAAAGAGGATACCTGTCAATGAAATATTCAAGGTTACTGATGGAAAATAAGAGGAAGGGTTATGAAGATATAATTCAGAAAACACATTTTCACACTAAGAGTTTTTAGGAATCTGGGCAAAAAAATACTAAGCCAAAAAAATAGAAACTCAAAAACTTTTAAAAATATGTGGATGAGATATTATGACATTGTATCTATAATCTGACCAAACAATCTTCTTATACTGAATGGCCTTCTGCAGTCTGTAAAGCCTCTCATGTCCTTACAGTACATGCAGATGTTCCTATTTTACATTATTATTTTTCTTACTCATAAAATATAATAGGTTGTATATTAAACTTTAATTTGTAATATTTATTATAAATATTATATTACAGCACACTGAAAAATGCTGTAATGAAGATGTCCAAAGCAAGGTTCCAAAATTCAAACTAAACAGTCACTTTTTTTGTATGGTCAGCCCTTACGGTACTTAAATGGACCCAGACTGCTTTGTGTTTTTGCCTGTCCATGTAAGGAAGAAATGACACATAACAATATATTTGGCATAGCACATATATTGTAGCTTAAGATGAACCACCATAGAGAGATCTCCAGTTGACAGGCTACTGTATTTGTCAGTGAGTGAGTGCATGGAGGATTGGACTGCTGATTCAATGTTAGATATGGCACTGACAGTCAAATCAGCTGGCACTGAAATGAAAGATTGATGGTCTAATCTTTGTTAAATATGTTAACAATTGTTAAATGCAAATGAGGTTTTAGATAAGTGAATGTACAGAGAAAAGCACTTTCTTGGTCACATAAATTTAGGTTAAAGCAGTGATGAAAAGTGGTTTCTTTGTGATATTCCTAGGTGACACTGTATCTTGATGTACATAGAAATAGCTTGTTACATTTCAATCACATCAGAGTCTGCTTAGGGTCATTTTTCTGCTACTGTATTTAAAATAGCATTTAGGGAAAGTCAAGCAAAGGGAAATAATTCTCTTTCTCTCCTTCTCAGGAGAAAAGCTAATTCAGAAAACAAAAAAGATATAAAACAGGGTGTTTTTTAGGGTTTCAACACATGACATGTATATAACATGACCCTGTGCGCAAGCCTCACCAGTCATGTAATACAGTATATCCTGATAGTTACACTACTTCTTTGCAGGGTGCAAATACATAATAACACTGACTATCTTACAAGAAATGAAGTTTTTGTCAATCTGATTTATGTCATTGCATATTGAGAAACCACTAAATTCTGACTTTATGAGGAAATTAATCCAAACACTTGAAATAATGACCATATACTATTTACACCCTCATAAATTGTTCATAAGGTAGCACTTTCTTTTCCAATAGCCATCCATCCATTTTTAACCCACTTGTTTCTGTACAAGATAAAAGTACAGTAAGGTAGGAATCTATCTTGGACAGTACAACATTTTTACACAGGTCATTGAATCCCTCATATTAGGCAAGTTTAGAGCTGCCAATAAACCCAACCTTCACATCTTGAGGATGTGAAAGAAACAGTTGTACCCAGAGAAAACACATTGTGGCGGCCGGGACACAATGAGTATGGAAGGACCGGGGGTGAGAGACCGTTTGCAAGACCATTTCTCCCCCAGACCGTGAGACCTTTGTTTGCAAGGGGTCAAGGGTTGTGAGCATGGAATCTAAAACCTTCTGGGGCCTATGGCTGCCAGAAGAAGCTTATTGGGCACCTGGAGTACATCTGGGTGCCCTATAAAAGGAGCCAGTCACCACCACTCAATGACCAGAGTCATGAGGAAGAGGACAAAGCCTGAGGAGAAATGGAGGTGGAAGGACTGGCGGCAATAGGGACTGTGTCTTGTGTGCTGTGGAAGACAGCAGTGTAAATAAACCATTTGCTGTGTGGTAATTTGTGTCCTGCCTGTGTTGGGGTTAGGGTGGCTGTACTTGCCCTGGGCTTCACAACATGCAGACACAGATGACTGGCCACCTTGGGTTATGAACATAGGAATCTTGAAGTGTGAGGAAGCAACACTAACCTCAATGACACACTCCAGTAATATTATTTACTACTAGAAACATGCAGACCTCTGGTCCTCCCAAGATCGAGTTTCCAGCCATAGTAGTTTGTGAGCACTAACAGCTCGATATGCTGCATGTGCTTGACACTTAGCAGATGATGGCGCAATCATTCTTCTTCCTAGCATGTATATAGCTTCTGCAATTTACTTCTCACAAAAAGGTGTCACTATTGTTCTTTTCCTTTCTGCCATGTCACATTCTCAATCAGTTTCCCCATGCAGTTTGCTGTAGGAAAGACGTAAACCCCAGTAACTTCACGGAGATTTACCAGCACATACTATGTCATAAGATTTTGTTTAAGACCAAGTTCAAGGGTCAAGCCCCTGTGGTTCTCGAATACTCATGTGGCAGACAGACACAACCCTTAGCATTTTATATATATTACAGTATTTCTTGTAAAATGCTTTAAAACATCTTCCTGTTTCACTTTCAATTACGTAATCTTCAGTCCCACTGTGAAACATTTCAGTTCCTTTTAACCATGCAGTAACTACTCTGTCACTAGGATTCAAGAATACTCATGAAAAAAAAAATTCGTATATTTAAAGCCCACTTGTTGTAATATAGTTTGGGGGCTTAGCACTGAACATCTGGCTAATCTTTTATTGTCAACTTGTCATGTAGCCCTCTTTTGAACCCACTTTGGAATTCCACTCTTTTGCTCTTCTTTGTCTTTGTTTAATTCCCGTTGTCAATCATCAGAAACTATTCTACAAAATCCACTCCAGACACACATATATTTACAGTATGGCTCAGGCAATGATTTTTTAACTTTCTTTTTAGTTTTTTTTCAATGTGGAATTAAGTTTTAAGTATTTTACTTGAGTTTAACTACCTCATTTCTCATAAATCGTCATCAAATACAAGCACATCTATATCTTAGCATAGAATGAATATGAGACTTTGGTTTTAATGAAGTGAAAAAAGCCACACATAAACACTCCACTTTTATTTGAGACAGATCAGAGGGAACACGTGTTTGCTGCAACTGAAATTATATCACAGAGCATTCACTTTACTCTACTGTATGTCCAGTGTGTAGCTGGCTGTCTTCCTTGTCAAGCTGCCATCTTGGCTTACTCATTGAGTCCAATATTGCTGCCCCTGGGCTCGTGCCAGTTCTTCCATTAAGGCTTATTAAAGTAAAAGCCAGAGCTCCCATCTTGATATCTTAAATTCACTTGTAAATATGTTGTTAAGTTGAGAAGCACCTGGGCTGTTTTCCAATGTATACTCCAATCTTCAATAATCCAGACTTTTCTATTGATGGCCACCAATATAATGTTATTTTAATGATGTGAATAGAATAACTGGGATTTGAGCAACCATATCTTTCCCTTATGTAGTTTGTTAGGATATTGTGAATCTTTGGGATTTTTTAATAACGCTAGTCTCTGAGGTCCATCTTCACTATTCCCCCTCCTCCTTTTCTTTTTCTTCTGCTTGTAAGTTAGATATTCTTATGGGTTGTAACATCCCATTATCTTCTGTTTTCTTCTCCTTTTCTCTATAGTTTCTTTAGTTCACTATCCTCCTCCAACATATTTCAGCATTGTATACATTTTTGCACATGGAATCCTACAAAATCTAATATATTTACACAGTATGGCTTTGCAACTTTTCTTCAACTGTTTTTTTTGGGAAATCCCTTACCAGTCATACCGCAAACATTCAAAGTTCCTACCCTCAGTTTTACTCTCTTTACCTTCCTCCTCTCCTCCTGCCTCCGGACACATCTCCACCCTCTTCTTCTTCTTCTTCTGCAGCCCAATTTCCGCCAGCACCCTGTTGGCTAACAGTACTGGTGGCGGTCGTTGTTAACCCGGGGCTCGACCTATCCGGTATGGAAATTTGTATTGTTGTCTGCATATTGATTTGGCGAAATTTTACACCAGATGCCCTTCCTGACGTAACCCTCCCCATTTATCCAGGCTTGGGACAGGCACAAAGAAACACACTGGTTTGTGCATTCCCTGTGGCTGGGCTTGCATCCCCTGTCACAGAATACACTACAAATGTAAAATGCAAATAAACACGGAACACAATAAAGTAAAATAACAATCCAGAAACCGTTTTTGAAAAATAACAACACCATGGATTTTATAATTTTTTGCTTTATTTCTAACTGTTTTTTTCACTCAGGTGCTCATAGCATCAAAAGCCAAATACAATCAGTAATAACATAATCAAAGCAAAACAGTAAAGAGTCAAAAATGAATGGAAATATTTGGAGTACCGTCTGAAATGTTAAAAACATTAACATAGTCATTCATGTTTTTCAACAAGATTAAAATAAAATAAATGTATGCAGATTTTTTCTCAGCAACTTCTCATCAGCTCTTGTAGAATTTGGCCAAAAGAAACCCTTGCTGGTTATTTTGATAGAATCGTTGACACACACAGTACATTTTTTAAAAGCTGAAGCTGTGTGCTTGAAGTTTGCAGCTGTCTGGTACCGTATGGCTGAAGCTAGCTGGATGGCTGCCCTGTTTGGTCTGATGTATTTGCATTTGGAAGACATACATCTGAAGTTGACTGTTTCAGGCACTATAGAATAATGACAGACAAAGAAGATGCAATGACGTCAACAGTAATTCAGTGGGGAAATTTGCATTTTCATATTCTCTGATTTTTCAAGATGGAATTTGTGCTTATGTAGGCCTTCATTTCATAATTCAAAGCCATGTTGTCACTCTCCCCCAAACCTAAAGGTCTGATTCATGATTTATGAATGCTTCTAGCAGGGTAGGGTTTAGACTTAGAAAGTGAGCCAGCATGTATTTGCTTCAACTAAAACCATCAAACATTGCGTTTCTGACTTCCTAATTAGACAACTATCAACCTTCCTAGCATGCAATTGTCAAGACTTGAACATATTTTCATGCTGAACCATTCATGTGGCTCATGCAGCATTGTGCAAATACCATTGAAGCTTGTTTCAATAAAGATTGTGAAAAGGTAACATGTTTAGGACAAAAAAGTGTTTGAGGTGGTAATCTGGGTAAATAAGCAAAAGGCAGCCATACTATTGGATGTTCTTGTGCTAGCGTGATCAGACATTTCTAGTGGACATGAAATTAGAGGGATGAGATTAGACATGCAATAGAATTTGTGATCACATCCCAGCATGCTAAAACTGCAAGGCAAGCCCAAAGGTAAATGGTTTGCTTCTAGATTAGGACAAAAATAGTGGGGAAATAGAAGCCGACAATGTATTCATGGCAGAAAAACAAAAGCTTCATGGTTAAGACATGGTTTTCTGAGAGCCCACCATCTATGGCCCTAGAGTTCTTTAGCTTCAGGAGATATCACTTGTGCAATTCTATCATAATACCACACACATTCTAGGTCAGTATTACAATGCTTTTCTAAAATGCCAGTCAATATACCTTTTTTTTTTAAAGAATTCCACCTAACTCACGCATAACTTACTCCCAGAAGCCACATAGAATATACTTATAAGAATATTTACAGGCAACAGAACTGCAGTCTTCTGACATTCTACCAGTGAGAATTCTCAGCCTTGACTCATCCTTCTGTACAGAAAATGATAAGGTTTTTATTGGGAGGAAGGACATACCTGTTAGGATATATAGTGGGTTGGATAATGGATGGATACCTGTTGTCCATTTTCAATCCTGTGATATTAGTATGGTAAATCATAGGTTTAAGGTAGCCTCATAACTCTTCTTGTACCAGGTCTGTGCTACATATTCACTGCCTACTTTGTTGCATATCATTAGGCATAACTAACAGAAAAAAACAGTAATGTAGTTAAGTTAGCATTTGACATATTTGTTCAGTAATAGCTGCTTGTCATAAACTCAGCATCCTTTCCGTAGTTGAAATCGTTAAAAGATTTCATTTTTCAGATGGATACTATTACTGTTTAGGATTAGCTGTGTGCTTTTGTTCCACTCTGGTAGAAAAGAGGGAAAGCAGTATTTACAGATATTAAAAGAGATAAAAGAATTGAACCACTTCTATAATATGTAAGTTGGGGTGGGGGGTAAGTTGCCTTTGGATTTCCTGACTAAATTGAAATGGTATAGGATATAGTATTATAAAATTATAAGAGACAATGAAGATTTATTTTCATTTGACACCCAAAAAGATATCCAACCATTCATCCAATATCAACAACTCCAGCTCCTTAGATATAGTGAGAACGGTCAAGCACTGAAGGTTAGATAACACACAAATTTATGGCTTGATAAGTTAGGTAATGCAGAGATCAAGAAATTTTGGGAAAGATGACACCTTGATGACAGCCATCACATCTCTGTTTTTGCCTCTAGCTTTTCCTGCAAGTCACCACAATGTGTTTAGCCATTTGAGCTTCAGAAACAAGGTTTAAATGATTGTTCCTCAAGCAACAGCTTCTGTAGCTGTTGTAGGAATGGCATTCAAAAAGGTGTTGTCCACTGATGATCTCCTTCCAACAATACAGCATGAAGCAAGTCTGTGACATTTGGAATGTGCAAGGTGGGGGTAGGGTTGTGATATGAATCCAAGCAGAAGCTCATCTGACCGGCCATCCCTTTTTAGACCCTTGGACAGCCTCCTGATTCACTAAAAAAAGAATCACATAAATCATTATACACAATATTCACATTCACTATTACAAGAAAATAGACATCTCTCTTTGCAAAAACCAAGTCCCTTCAACTTCAGAGATTTACTTATCTAAAGAAGTTGTGAAGCCACATTACATGAGTTATTTCTTTAGTGGTGATCACTGTGAAAAGCACTATATAAAATATTTATTAATTGATTACTTCTTTCATTGACTTAAAATAGGAACTGTTCATTAATCATTTACAGGAGCAAAGAAGTGCAACTTATTGTTAATGCTGTCTTAGAAGAAAAACACAAGAACAAAGGTGGAACATACAGTATATGCACCCTGGAATTTACACAGTTAGCAGAAAATTCAACTTTTGTTCTGATATCACAGTTATCAAAAATTACATATGGGGCCAAATAAAGTAAAACACCGTAAAGGGGTACTTTGTTCAGGTTTGGATTTGTTTTGCACATCTTATCTCAGGCAGCTGCCTCACTATCTGCCATGTTGTTAGGCTGGTCATGTCTATGTTGGCGACTGCACAGAACTGAACTCCGCATTGATGCTAAATCTGCTAGAATTGGTGACACCAGCCTTCTCTTGACCAACTGTAAGGTCATTCTTATTTATCTCAACTGCAGTATTTGCAGCTTTTCCAAAATACTTTTTTAAATGTCTGATATAGTTTTTATCACTATTTTTATCACTACTTGTATGTCTATTTCTTTTCAACTTGTGCAGTCTCATTATAGTGACCTATGAGATATCTGCTCTGATCATGTCTGACTCATGTTAACCAACCAAGAGTTATATTTTTGTTTTAAAAGCTTTTTATTTCTGTCTGATTAGAAAGTTTTATAGGTTTTACAGGCATTGAACTGGAGCACCTATAACTGTCCCATGTGAGTGTATATATATATATATATACAGGTATATATATGTATACTGTATATACACTGTATAGTATAGATTTAAATGTACATATAGCTGAAATACCAGTAGCTCTCACTCTATTACCTTCTTTACTGGTTGCTGGGCCAGATCTAGTTTGGCTGCTGTCTGCACCCCAGGCTTTTCCTTTATTTGGAAGCTCAGAACTTTCCCGGTAGTCCTTTGCAGTAAGTACATTTTTGGCTGGGAGTGGAGGCCGGGATTGAGGTCCTGCATCAGAGCGCTGTGCAGCAATTGGTTTCTTGGAAGGAAAATTAGGGGGCTGTAGGTAGGAAGTGCTGGGCCCCTTGTTCTCTGAGACAGTTAGGGAGCGCAGCCTGGGGCCAGGTATAGGGGGAGCCTTATCTGCTTCTGAACCTTGGGACCTCTGGCAATCTTGGGGTGCTGGTATCTCTTTACGGGGAGCAAATGAAGTTTCCTGCTCTTTGCGGGCTGAATGCTTTGGCTTGTGTGACATGGATCCATATAAGGGATTATCAAACATCTCTGGGGCCTTGCCATCTTCTGAAGTAGTGAGAGATTTCTGAGTGCTGCAGTGGGAAGGAAAAAGAAAAAGAGAGATGATTATTTTAAATATCACAGTAAATGGATGAGTCTTTATGTAGCCCATGTGTACCTGAACTCCGTAGGTTTTCCAGGTGGGCGACTCACTGCCCCTTGATTACTCTTTTTCGGGGAAAGTGGTGATCGGTTGGGAGGGGGTGAGCCTGCATGGCCCAGAACCCCTGGTGGACTTTGCTTTGGTACCATATCATAAGTCCATGATCCCCCTGACAAAGCAGCATCTGGCGATCCCCCTGATTTCAAGCCCACTCCCATGTAGCTGGGATTGCTAATATCCATAGGGTTTTGAGGTAATCTGTAAGAAAAGAATATCATAAAAAACTGTGATAGAGAAAACATTTAGCCAAACACCTCATAAATTTCAATTCACTTAACATGTCCAAAACAAAATCAAGTTGAGTTCCGAATCTCTTTAGGGTGCTATAACAACACTAATAGGCAACTTTTTACATGTTTCTAAAGTTTTCTGTGATTATATTGTTTTAACATTTGTATAATCTTTACTATTAACAAACTTTAAAACTTTCCTATGTTCTCACTGAAAGAAATAAATGAAGTCCATTCTACTTTTCCCTTCAAAATCTAAAAAATTTCAAATATGTCAATTCTTAATTTCCTTATGCTTTGTTTAATAGCTTCATCTCTTTTCTTCATTCCTCAATGGCGATAGATTGCTAGTGTATTCTGCAATGTGCCGTTACTGGTTAATTAATAATTATTAATTAATAAACCTGTGGTGGGCTGGTGCCCTGCCCAGGGTTTGTTTCCTGTCTTGCGCCCTGTGTTGGCTGTGATTGGCTCCAGCAGACCCCCGTGACCCTGTAATTAGGATATAGCAGGTTGGATAATGGATGGATGGATGGATAATTAATAAACTTGTACAATTCGTATTTTTTTATTTCTCTTCATGCAGTAAACAAGACAATATAAGTAGGCTTGTAACAGAATGTAACAGAATAGATTACATATAATTTGCAAGATTTCAATTACCTCTGTGCAATGCCTTTTAATACATCACTGAGATTAAGTGTTAAAAATGTACCTTGTTATCTTTTTTAATTTTGGGATTGTCAAACTGGTTGCAAAGAATTAGAAGGGAGGGTGAAGGTAGGAGAAAGCGACAAATTATGGGCATTACATACAACAGGTATTTCACACCTGGATTCCCATTGCTATTAAACTGTGATGCTTTGGTGACCTTAAAAAAGTTTTAATAAAGGCTACTGTGGCCTTAAAAACACTAATTTTATGAGCATAAAATAATGGATTATGGATGAAATTCAATTAATTCATCCATTTTCATAACCCCTTAATCTAAAAGTAGGGTCAATACTAGGGTAATTTGGAACTGGCAGTCAACATAACATGGTTGAGTTTAGGATGCTTGAAAGAAAAGTGGAGCATCATCAATGAATGCCACATAAACACAGAGAAAATGTGAAAATGCCACACAGACAACATCTGAGCATAATGTTTAAACCCAGTCTTTTGAAGCTGTGAAAGAACACTACATAGTTTTGTTTTGCCATTGTTTTATGGTTTATTTGTGTCATGGACTAGAAGTCCCAAGCACTAAAGAGTTCTAAAGCACCTTTGAAGGAAACCCATCAAATTTGGTTAGCAACAAGGGCAAACAAGAATTTTTATATATAAAAATATTATTCTTCACAAGAAAAATGCTCTGAAGAGCACAAAAGGCATACAATGCTTGTTAAAGGCAACTCCAAATTTAAACAGAATCCCAATACAAAATCCTAGGCATAATCAAAAAAAAAGCAACACGTCAAAAAAAATCCAGTGGATCTTTAAGCACTAACTAAACACAAGAATTCACAACTCTGAAGCACATGCACAATGAACTGCCTGTGGAAGACTCTCAAGATTTATAGAACAGATGGCAGTTCCTGGTGGTTATTGGCAGGTGGACCACCCCAAAACACATGAAACATAAGAAAGCAAGCTTATATACATAAACAAAACCAAAAATAAAGAATGATGCACATAATCAACACAAATCAAAGAAGATCTAAGAAAAGAGACATAAAACATGGATTTGAACCCAAGACAGTGGAGGAGCCCTGCCTGAGACATGGCAATTTGTTGATGAATGCTGTCTTTTTTGCCATACCGCTTACAGCCAGAAGTGAGCAGCATATGACATCATCATCACAACGGTTTAAAAGTTAGCATCGTGCTCCCCCTGATTGTCCAATATGGTGGATGCTAGTAAACCTTTCTTGACTGCATTTTTCAATCTAGTTTATCGTCTTCATTACTGGCTTTTTGCCATCTATTTGGTTTTGTGATTTGTCTGGGATGTTTTGATTTTATGATATTCTAGTTTTGTACTGCCATGACAAGGAGGCAGTAATCATTAAAAACAGGACTGCAAGGCACTCTTGTGAACAAGCAAAGGTCAAAATCAAGAAAAATCAGAATCAACCAAAATACCAAACCAAAGGCAAAAATCTTCAAAGTACAAAGTGTTATTCTAGCAATACTAGCAAAAATGTTTTGAGATGTGATCAGAAGAAGAGACAAAATCTGGAAGCCAAAAAAAGGTAAATACTGGAAAGACACCCACAAAGTCACTAAAGCCAAAGCTTCACACAAAATCATAGTCAAAATATCAGGCATGAAACAAAAAACTGGAGTTTCAAAGACATGAATAGTTTTGAAAAGCAAGAAGGGTGTTTTTTATCCATTAGCTCAGGTAAGAAAGAATCCCTAGGGTTAGCTTTTAAATCATTGCATTTCTGACAACGGGGAATGCTACCCTAACAATGAGAGTACAATTTAGCACTGGATGCAAATAAAGGAAAATGGCTGCTAAGGACATCAAAGTATTTTGTTTTCCTGAATTGTACCAGTATCAGTCACAGTAGCATCTGTTTAAACTGTGCAGAAAATCCATGGAGATGCCTCAAGCTGCACTGATTATTTCATCACCTATGAAGTGATGGGCACCTAGGACTAAAATTGGTTTAAAGCCTGGGAAAGGAGGAGATGCCAATGCTTCAAGCTGTATCTGATTACTTCTGAACAGGTACAAAAGGCAGTGACTTCAAAGTAGACAATCCCAAAAGCAAAGCATTCCCAAGATGAAATCCAAAAGCAAAGTAAAAAAAGACCAGAAGTCACAAAAAATTCAGAATATAACAAAAACACAAGAATGATCACAAATCCAATTGAACTCACCACACCATGGGTGCATTCACAATGAACCACAAGGCACTATGGGTTGTCTTCAGCCTTTAAAGTGCTGAGGGCAGTCTCTTGATGATGACAGACAGGTGGTCCTGCCTCCTGAGTAACCACCCACAAAACATGAAACACGACAGAATACACATTGACATAAAGAAACTAAATAATCAGAAGTGTTAGCATAGAATATAAATACAAACATAAAATCCTGGCTGAAATAACACACACAATAAGCAATCAATCATCGAAATCTCACAGACTCACCAACACCTCAAACACATTCAATGAACTGAAAGAGTCTGCTTGTTTCCTCAGCCTATATAGGGTTGATGGCAAACTCTTGATGAAGATAGACAGGTGGCCACGCCCCTTGGGAAACCACCCACAAAATTGCTAAAAACATAACAAAACAAGCATAGACACATAGAAATTAAATAAAACAGAAAACTAATAAGAAGTGAAGAGTAATGTAAACAATTAACAAAAGGAACACCATTAACATAAAAAGTATTACAAATGGACAAAACAAAAAAAAATGTAAACACCAGACAGTGAGTAGCCCTGGGTGAAATATAACATATGGGACTCAATCAGGCACAATAAAAAAATAGATAGACGTTGTAAAGGATGGACGCTGTAGCAGAAACCTATACACAAAATATCCTTTAGTTGTATCCTAGCTGCTTATTTTACTGTATATAATATTCGGAAACAAGGTGCAGTGCCTAGCTTTCTCACCTCACAGCTTTTAGCCTTGTTACAGTTGCCTTGTTCGTGTGGGTTGATTGCTCTGTGTGTCACTGAAATACAAGGGCTATTTGCAGGACTGATTACTACCCTGGCCAATGATATATATTCAAGGGCATCAGTGGAATTTAAGGGGAAGTGCATTTGAGGCTGAAGCCAGGAAGCACTTCTTTATGCAGAAAGCTTTGGAAATCTGGTACAAACTACTGAGACATGTAGTTGAAGCCGAAACCCTGAGAACCTCTGAAAAGTATCTGAATGAGATATTTGGACAGCTTATCTATTAGGTAAACAAACAAGCTTGAAGGACTGAATTGCCTCCTCTCATTTGTCAAATTTCTTATGTCCTTCTTATGTTTTATAGACATTGACATAATATATTTCTAAAAGATATTTGTGAGCAAAGTTGCTCGCATACTGACAACCAGCAGACTAGGACATGGGAAAATATATTGTGTAAGTACCATGGAGGACAGATGTGCATGCCAGCTGGACAAGTAAACATTTTTTGCCCAGATGGAGGGATATAAAGGATGGACTAGAGGAAGTCAGAGGCCAGGAGCAATTCCATCTCCCATAGGGGTACATGGTAGATGGAATCCGGAAGGGCAGCCCTGTCAAGGTTCAGGGGTGCTGTTAGAAGGGAGGACTTCCACATGCCCCAGAAGTACATTCAAGAGAACAAACACCCTATGACACCAGAAACATTCCTGGGTACAGCTTCAAAGGACTCTGCCACCTCACCTGGATGAGTCAGAGTCATGAGGCAGCAGGCAACACTCAACAGGAGGAGTGGAACAAGAGTGAAACAAAGACAATTCACTTGTCTATAGTTGTGGTTTGGTTGTTTTTGCAAACTTGTTAATTTCTATTGTGTAATAAAATCCTTATTTGAACCCAGGACTGTGTTGAGCATTATTGTCTCTGAGGTTTGGTACTTAGTGGCAGCTGCTTGTGGTCACCACAGTAATGCTTATAACACACATGTAGAAGTAAGGAGCTAGTAATATAATGACAGAACATTGTTAAAATGTTAATTGCATATTGCTTATGTAGTGAATGATTTGAGATGCTGTTATCACGGAAGTACAATACGTGATGAAGATATACTTTTTGAAATGCATTATAAACATGGCACCACCTTTCTGCTATTACTATTGTTAATATAGTTCAGGTAGTTAAAAATAATCAGAGTAAGAATTCCCAGAGAAAAATACACTTTCAAAGTTCAGAAATGTGTAGATGACATAGTCAGCATCAACAAATATCAAAAATAAATATAACATAAAACAATATTCACAGCTTCCTTACTGATTGCAAAGGTGATTACAAACTGGAAATGAAATGGATTTTGAAATTAAATACTGTAATCATTTTGCTTAAATGCATTGTAGGTTGTGAAAGTAATAAGTAACAACAGAGCATACTAGTTATTTGATTCTTGCATCTTTTGATTGCACTGGAAATCCTTGAACTGTCATCTTATAATTAGACAACTGAACTCTGTCACAGGTATTAAAATTGCATGTTTTATGTATTAATGTACCAAGTTGACCAGTACACAAGAAAATGACATAAAATATGACAACTATAAAGAAAACTGTATTTTTAGACTTGCAGAATAGTGTGTCCATGTTAACATATTTTATAGTATTAAAACAAAACTAATAAAATCAAACCAAAATTTGTTAAAAAAAATAAAACTAAGAAAAGAATGATAATAACAACTATAACTATAAAATCATGAAAAACTAAAACTTATTACACACTAAACATTGAATGAAAAATTAAATAAAATCTAAAACTAAAAAAATTATGTCTCAAGGAGTTCTGTGGTTGCATTTATTTTTTGTTTTGGTGAGTTTTTGGATATGTTTAATTTTGAATCCTATCTCTCACACTGTCTTTGATGTTGTGCAGTTGCTAGGCTTATCAAACAGAGGTGTCTGTTATGTCTTTTCCATGATAAGATAAAAGTTGGTGTCACACTTTCTGAATTGTGTGAGTTTGCAAACCCTAAGTAAGAACTTTATGTACTATTTTTTTTGGATATTAGCTTGATCTTCTGGATTTGAATCTATTTTGTTACCTGACTTTGATTCTCGTCTCTTGTTTTGAATTAATCTTCTTTCGGGCTCTTAATATTCCTCACTGTATCTTTATTTAATCTGATTTTTGTGTGATCTTTTAGGACCTGTTTAATTCTTATTTTCTGACTTACTGGTGTTTACTTTAGTTTCCTTTTCTTACTCCCCATATCCTGATCTTTAATCATAGGTCGTTATTTTTTACTGTTCCTATGTACATAGTCATTACAACAGTATCAAAACCAGATCACTATAAACAAAATGGCTGCCGCACTCAAAAATCAAGTACAAAGTGGCTATGACCACAAATAGCACAATAGAAGCGAAATGTAAAATAAGCACAACAGTAAAAAATACTAACATCATGAAAATTATCAAAATTAATACATTGGTTATAAAAATACCAACTACAGTGCAAAAAAATCACAACAGGCATTTCATCTGCTGATCACTTATTCACATGTCCTAATTAGGGTGCTTCAATGCCAGCTAATATTAACATGATTTACAAATATTATTAGCTTAAATTCTGTATTTTTACATCATTTATATACATTACATTTAGAGAAACAGCTCCAATTCTTTTAAACAAATTGCCCAACACAAGGGAGGAATACAGGGCAAATACACAGTAAAATAATAAAATGTATGACCTTTTTAAGATAATTTACTCCCATTTTGAACATCTGTCTACCATGTAGAGCAGTTTGTTGGTCACAAATCCCTCCCAAACTCAACTACTGTCTCTCATACTCCCTTCACTCTTGTCTAGGTCTGATTTTGGACTTTCTAAAGCTTTTAAATCTTGTCCCAGGGTAATTTCTGGCTAAAACCAAAATGTGATTCTGAATGAGGATTATTCTTGAATGTATGTGGGTGTATAATAGACTAGCATCCCCTCTTGGGCCTTTTCCTGTTTTGTGCTTGATACTTCAAGAATAGACACTGACCCTCCATGAACCTGAACCAGATTAAGTTGGTGTGCTGCCTAAGATTCCTACCTGTTTCATGCCTGATGTTGCCAGAATAGTTGCTGATTAAACAGGTTCAGAAAGGAGAAGATGGATTTATTGAAATAAATAAATATGGCCTATATATATATATATATATATATATATATATATATATATATATATATATAGTGTCACGGATGCCAGGGGCGATGACCTGGCCGGGATGCCTTGAAGGACCGGAAGTGGGCCGGTCAACCTCGGAGGGGGTGCCGAACGAGTGGGCACCAGGGTGCCGGTAAGAGGGGGGAGCGCAACCTGTGCGAGGCACAGGAGGACACCAACTGGTGGTGCCCAGGTGGCGTCTCCGCCCCTATCCCTGTTGGGATAACAGGGCCGGACCTCAGCGACCCAGGAGTAGGACCTGCTTCAGGGTATGCTGCCCTCGCGGGACATGCCGCTCCTCCCGAATGGTCTTCGCTGGCTGTGGGGCAGTGTCACGGATGCCAGGGGCGACCGGAAGTAGGCGTGCGCCCATCTGGAATCACGTGGGGGCCGCCATCCTGGTTGCTTTGGGGGCCACAGGTAGAGGGCTTGGAAGCCCAACCCTTTAGGGACCTGTGGTCACCGCCAGGGGGCATCCCAATGCCTTGGGGACCCTGGACCTCAGCACTTCCGCCACACCAGGAAGTGCTGGGGGGAAGAAGAAGAGGGACACCCGAAGAGCTTCCAGGAGAACAGCCGCCATTTCCACCACACTGTGGCGTGTCCAGCAGGGAATGCCGGGAAACACCTGGAGCTCATCCGGGACCAGATAAAGGGCCGCTCCTTCATTCGGGGCTGGAGTCGGGTGGAAGCAGGGCGAGGCAGGAGCAGAGAGTGTGGAGACGGCCCGAAGAAAAGGCATTGTGTGGCCAGGATTGTACTGGGGTTTGTGTGGCAAATAAAACATTTGTAAATATTGTAAATAATAAATGTGTGGTGGTGATAAACAACATGTCCGCCTGTCTGTGTCCGGGCCGGGTCAACATCTGGCATATTCGGCAGGATGCTCCGCCTGTTTCAAGGCGGGGACCTGATTTATTTAATCTTGTTGTGGATGGCCCGGCGCAGCTGGGGATCCCACCCACGTGCCGCGGCAGCGGCGTGCACACAGCCCCGCGGGGTAAAAGAACCCCACGGACCGCCAAGGGTCCGCAGGAGAGCTGTTTTCCCCTGTCGCGGGCTGGCGGCGTGCAAGGCATGAGTGCAGTGGTCTCCAAGGAACGTGCCGTTGCTGGAGGCGCCGGGGACGACATTGTGTCCAGAGAGGCCACGCCGAGGACGTTTCCTTGGTTGGACGGGACCTGGGAGGTGAGTTCCCTGCCTATCGGCAGCCGGGCGTGTTTTCTTTTCCAGGCAGGGACTTCCCGGATCTGCATCAGTGGCCGGTCTGTGGGGCTTCGACAGCGCGGTGGCAGCTGTGGGAGCTGCAGAGAAGACGCTGCAGCTCGAGAGGCGCTGGCAACAGCAAGGCTGCCGGCAAGCACGTCGCCGCCGCAGGAGGGGAGCCAAAATGGCCGCGGCCCAGAAGTCCCTCCCCCTGACAGGCACGCGATTGGATGGTGTGTCTTGCGTGCCCGCCAATGACTGTATAGAGGCGGGACCAAGGAATGTCCATCACGTGCAGGGGGGAGACCCGATTGGGCCGGAGGAAGAGGCCCACAGGAAGTTGCTGGCGTCCGGGGCTGATGGACAGGTAGGCTCCGCGTCAGTTAACTTCCTGTCTTTGCCGGCTGCTCTGTCGGAGCTGGAGGCGTGCCTTCAGCCCGCGGAGCAGTTTTTGTCGCAGGTGCTACGTGCCCTCCGGGCGGATTTGCGGTTCCTGGAGATGAAGGTAGTCGCGTCTATTGAAGAGCTTTTGATGGCGATTAAACGGCGCAACGCTGGATTCTTCAGTCGGAGGTGTACAGCGGGGAAGGTGAGTACAGCCGTCCCTGCACAGCATGAAGGAGGGTCTGCTGAAAATGGCTGTGAAGCTAATGAGCAGTTTCAAGTAAGCAGCCCTCCGACAGTGGATGCGGCGCAGAGGGCTGCGCACGCGGTGAGGGGAGAGACAGCAAGGGGGCTGGCAGGACACGGGCTGTTGAGTGCCCCAGGTCCTAGTGCCCTCCACCCCGAGTTGGCTGCAGTCTCGCGCCGCTCTACAGGGACACAGACGGCAAGAAGGCTCTTTCTTTTTAATAAGGAGACTCAGACCGTCAGAGCGTCCCAGAGCGACAGGAGGAATTGGAGGCTGAGTGCCGGTTCCTCCAATATGATGGGACGTGGTGCTGGGTGCACACGTCCGGGTGCTGGCCACCTTCTGCGGGGGCAAAGGGAATCCTTGAGGTCAGCGGAGAGGAAAGGAGTGCAGTCGGTTCCGTCTATTCCAGCGATAGGAGGGACACGGAACCCGCTGAGAGGGTGCCGAACAGGCAATTGGCGGGGTGCTGGATGGAGGGGGTGACGCTGCCAGTGTGTGGTACGAACGGACACCAGGGAAGGGTGTCCAGGCAGCGGTTCTGCCCCTTTCTTTCTGTCTCTTTCAGGACCGGACCTCGGACTGTCAGTTGGACCCACTTCGTTGGGAACCTGCCCTCAGGAGACGGGCCGTCTGCGGGAAGGACTCTCCGCTGGCGAGGGGGTGCCACCACGGCTGCCGGAGGCCACGGAGGAGCGAGTGGCTCCTACCAAAGGGGCGCGGAAACCTCGGAGGGGGTGCCGAACGAGTGGGCACCAGGGTGCCGGTAAGAGGGGGGAGCGCAACCTGTGCGAGGCACAGGAGGACACCAACTGGTGGTGCCCAGGTGGCGTCTCCGCCCCTATCCCTGTTGGGATAACAGGGCCGGACCTCAGCGACCCAGGAGTAGGACCTGCTTCAGGGGTATGCTGCCCTCACGGGACATGCCGCTCCTCCCGAATGGTCTTCGCTGGCTGTGGGCAGTGTCACGGATGCCAGGGGCGACCGGAAGTAGGCGTGCGCCCATCTGGAATCACGTGGGGGCCGCCATCCTGGTTGCTTTGGGGGCCACAGGTAGAGGGCTTGGAAGCCCAACCCTTTAGGGACCTGTGGTCACCGCCAGGGGGCATCCCAATGCCTTGGGGACCCTGGACCTCAGCACTTCCGCCACACCAGGAAGTGCTGGGGGGAAGAAGAAGAGGGACACCCGAAGAGCTTCCAGGAGAACAGCCGCCATTTCCACCACACTGTGGCGTGTCCAGCAGGGAATGCCGGGAAACACCTGGAGCTCATCCGGGACCAGATAAAAGGGGCCGTCTCCCTTCATTCGGGGCTGGAGTCGGGTGGAAGCAGGGCGAGGCAGGAGCAGAGAGTGTGGAGACGGCCCGAAGAAAAGGCATTGTGTGGCCAGGATTGTACTGGGGTTTGTGTGGCAAATAAAACATTTGTAAATATTGTAAATAATAAATGTGTGGTGGTGATAAACAACATGTCCGCCTGTCTGTGTCCGGGCCGGGTCAACATCTGGCATATTCGGCAGGATGCTCCGCCTGTTTCAAGGCGGGGACCTGATTTATTTAATCTTGTTGTGGATGGCCCGCGCAGCTGGGGATCCCACCCACGTGCCGCGGCAGCGGCGTGCACACAGCCCCGCGGGGTAAAAGAACCCCACGGACCGCCAAGGGTCCGCAGGAGAGCTGTTTTCCCCTGTCGCGGGCTGGCGGCGTGCAAGGCATGAGTGCAGTGGTCTCCAAGGAACGTGCCGTTGCTGGAGGCGCCGGGGACGACATTGTGTCCAGAGAGGCCACGCCGAGGACGTTTCCTTGGTTGGACGGGACCTGGGAGGTGAGTTCCCTGCCTATCGGCAGCCGGGCGTGTTTTCTCTTTTCCAGGCAGGGACTTCCCGGATCTGCATCAGTGGCCGGTCTGTGGGGCTTCGACAGCGCGGTGGCAGCTGTGGGAGCTGCAGAGAAGACGCTGCAGCTCGAGAGGCGCTGGCAACAGCAAGGCTGCCGGCAAGCACGTCGCCGCCGCAGGAGGGGAGCCAAAATGGCGCGCCCAGAAGTCCCTCCCTGACAGGCACGCGATTGGATGGTGTGTCTTGCGTGCCCGCCAATGACTGTATAGAGGCGGGACCAAGGAATGTCCATCACGTGCAGGGGGGAGACCCGATTGGGCCGGAGGAAGAGGCCCACAGGAAGTTGCTGGCGTCCGGGGCTGATGGACAGGTAGGCTCCGCGTCAGTTAACTTCCTGTCTTTGCCGGCTGCTCTGTCGGAGCTGGAGGCGTGCCTTCAGCCCGCGGAGCAGTTTTTGTCGCAGGTGCTACGTGCCCTCCGGGCGGATTTGCGGTTCCTGGAGATGAAGGTAGTCGCGTCTATTGAAGAGCTTTTGATGGCGATTAAACGGCGCAACGCTGGATTCTTCAGTCGGAGGTGTACAGCGGGGAAGGTGAGTACAGCCGTCCCTGCACAGCATGAAGGAGGGTCTGCTGAAAATGGCTGTGAAGCTAATGAGCAGTTTCAAGTAAGCAGCCCTCCGACAGTGGATGCGGCGCAGAGGGCTGCGCGACGCGTGAGGGAGAGACAGCAAGGGGGCTGGCAGGACACGGGCTGTTGAGTGCCCCAGGTCCTAGTGCCCTCCACCCGAGTTGGCTGCAGTCTCGCGCCGCTCTACAGGGACACAGACGGCAAGAAGGCTCTTTCTTTTTAATAAGGAGACTCAGACCGTCAGAGCGTCCCAGAGCGACAGGAGGAATTGGAGGCTGAGTGCCGGTTCCTCCAATATGATGGGACGTGGTGCTGGGTGCACACGTCCGGGTGCTGGCCACCTTCTGCGGGGGCAAAGGGAATCCTTGAGGTCAGCGGAGAGGAAAGGAGTGCAGTCGGTTCCGTCTATTCCAGCGATAGGAGGGACACGGAACCTGCTGAGAGGGTGCCGAACAGGCAATTGGCGGGGTGCTGGATGGAGGGGGTGACGCTGCCAGTGTGTGGTACGAACGGACACCAGGGAAGGGTGTCCAGGCAGCGGTTCTGCCCCTTTCTTTCTGTCTCTTTCAGGACCGGACCTCGGACTGTCAGTTGGACCCACTTCGTTGGGAACCTGCCCTCAGGAGACGGGCCGTCTGCGGGAAGGACTCTCCGCTGGCGAGGGGGTGCCACCACGGCTGCCGGAGGCCACGGAGGAGCGAGTGGCTCCTACCAAAGGGGCGCGGAAACCTCGGAGGGGTGCCGAACAGTGGGCACCAGGGTGCCGGTAAGAGGGGGGAGCGCAACCTGTGCGAGGCACAGGAGGACACCAACTGGTGGTGCCCAGGTGGCGTCTCCGCCCCTATCCCTGTTGGGATAACAGGGCCGGACCTCAGCGACCCAGGAGTAGGACCTGCTTCAGGGGTATGCTGCCCTCACGGGACATGCCGCTCCTCCCGAATGGTCTTCGCTGGCTGTGGGGCAGTGTCACGGATGCCAGGGGCGACCGGAAGTAGGCGTGCGCCCATCTGGAATCACGTGGGGGCCGCCATCCTGGTTGCTTTGGGGGCCACAGGTAGAGGGCTTGGAAGCCCAACCCTGTAGGGACCCATGGTCACCGCCAGGGGGCGCCCCAATGCCTTGGGGACCCTGGACCTCAGCACTTCCGCCACACCAGGAAGTGCTGGGGGGAAGAAGAAGAGGGACACCTGGAGAGCTTCCGGGAGAACAGCTGGCATTTCCGCCACACTGGGGCGTGTCCAGCGGGGAATGCTGGGAAACACCTGGAGCTCATCCGGGACCAGATAAAAGGGACCGTCTCCCTTAATTCGGGGCTGGAGTCGGGTGGAAGCAGGACAAGGCAGGAGCAGAGAGTGTGGAGGCGGCCCAAAGAAAAGGCATTGTGTGGCCAGGACTGTATTGGGGTTTGTGTGGCACTTAAAACATTTGTAAATATTGTAAATAATAAACGTGTGGTGGTAATAAACAACATGTCCGCCTGTCTGTGTCCGGGCCGGGTCCACAATATATAGGTAATTTAATACCTTATTTCCTAGGCTAAGACAAAGTGAGTTAGTGTCTAAGAGTAAAGTGGTGGCATTGGTAAAAAGAACAATCAGCAAAAATATAATTTCTTGCAATGTAGAGGAAATTGGCCTATTTTTTTATTTAACTTGTAAACCCATATCTACAAAGCTTAGGAAATACAATAACCACAAAGCAGTCATTGAGTCTCACCTGATCGCTTGCTGTAAACTTTGGATTGGATCATATTTGCTGGACTTTAGCTTAGAGGTTGCATCATCTGCTTCAACTTTCACAAAATCTGAGCAGAAAAAGAGAATGTATGATGAGATACAACTTTGTCCCATTTATGACACAAATACTTTCTGAAACTCTTTTAAATCAAGTTTTCTTGGAAACTGCAAAGTGGAAAACACCTCCTTCACCAAGCAAGGACTCTTGAATTGGTGTTCCCAAAACCATAAAGTGTGCAAGCTCATATGAAAGCAGTGACCCCCTAAAACAGATTATTTGACACCCTCCAAAGTGAAGGCCTACTCTCTTAAATGTCAGTGACATGGTTCCAACACAACAAATATGTCCTACCTTAGGCCACCTCACCTCGGCAACATATAAAGAGTCACATTGGTAAATTTTGTCAAATATTTACCATTCAACAGTGATTGATAGTTTTCAGATTGTTCATTATAGATTAGTTGTTTTGTACCCCCTCTCTTTTTAGTTTTCCTTCCATGTTCTGTTGTCATTTCTGTTATGTGATTTTTGTTTAGATTTCTTCTTAGTTCTTTATCCTCTTTCTTTATCATTGTTATTATTTATCAGTTTGCTTTCTTTTCACAATTCTTGACAGCTTCCCTATTAATTCTGTTTTCTTCTAATGCTGTCAGTTTACCAGAGCTTACTGCTTCCACATTTTAATCCCCCCCACCCCCCCATTGTAATGCATCTTCCTTTCATTTCCTTTTTAAACTTAACAAAAAAAGAAAAAGAAACAAAGCACTTTAGCAACTGAATTCTCAGAAATGCTTATTTGTTTTAATAGGAAGTAACAAGTACAATTTGTTTGATTCATGGTACTAGCTGGTGACAAAAACCACCTGAGATGTTAACTGATAGTATCGTGTCCTATTTAGTTCATTCAGTTCAATGAATATTTCAGTAATTTTGTATTTGGTGCATAGATTCCCAAGGATTTTTAAACAAGTTCAGAGACAGCTGGATTGTTTGGGCTCTGGTTGAACAAGCTAGGGATAAAATGAGCCACTACTTGTGAGCCTCTGCTCCATTTCATGTTGCTACATGATAGTAATGTCCAAATCAACACTGAAGGGCAACTGAATGTCTTGCATTCATTTCTGTAGGTTTATATATTTACATTGATAGGGTTATTACTGTCACATGTGAAAAGAACAGAGAGATTCTTCCATGCATGTGCTAATCTGTCAATAATGTCAACACTTTCTGGCTGTATGTAGTTGTTTAAGTTGTAAGGTTGCTGTGAAATGTATTTTTCCACAGGCTGTTATATTTTGTATAATACCAGTAATGGCGTACTGCACGATAACGTGCAGTGAATACACTTGACTTGAGCATTCCTAGTTTTCAATCTCTTTCTCTGTACGTTTGCTCAGAGGTTGATGTGCTGGCTACTTCCTGAGCAAGTCTTCTTTTCTCCACCCTAGTGGCCTGCTTCTTCTCTTCTTTGGTCGGCATCTTTTCACATTAAAACTGATTAAGTCAGTGTTTGTGTTGTAATTACTTAGTATGTTTTCCTTGATTTTCTATCTGCCTTAAGAATGATTTAAGATATGAAGAGGTAGAGGAAGACGGCGAAGGTGGGAGGGAATGAGAACCGCGCCCATACACATACATACACATGGCCACCCTGCTGATCACTGCTGGGAGTTGATTCTACAACAAAATAAAATAAAAATAAAAAGAGGAATAACCTTGGAGGTCAATCATCACCCTGAAAGCGGATAGTAGACGTCACACAGTATATGTGTACCAAATTTCAGGTGAATCTTTCAAACGGTTTGTGAGCTATAGGTGATTTAAAATCCTGGATAGACAAACGAAAAGCCACAGTAGCGTATTATATAAGAAGATAGATTGTATTATATAATTTAGAATTTATTTATGTGACACTCTGAATATTTTCACATAACTGTTCCAATTGTATTTCTGATATCACAGATTTTTTTACTGTAAAAATTGCAAAAGTCACTAAATTATAATTGCTATCTCTTCAAATCTCTTAGTATAAGGTAAGTTTTCTTGCAATTTGAAACATATGTAGGGAATCTCTGATATGTAAAAAATAAAAAAGTAAGAAAAATAACAAAGAAAAATGTATATGAAGTTGAAAAATTGAAAATCGTCTGCATCATAAAAAGTAGTCCAGGTGGAATGTGTCCGTCTATAGGGAACTAGATACAGTACATACACTTTTATTCACTTGGAAAACAGGAATTTATGTAATGTACGTTCAAGAGTAAGCAGTATTTTTCAAATAATTTTGTGATTAAAACCTTTGGGCTGAATTGACTATCAAGAGCGTTATTAGAAAATTAACCTTGGGTAAAATTACAGGGTCCTGAACCCCACTTGGGGAACACAGCATAAAAGATGGATCTTCTGAAGCTGACTAGAAGTAAAAAGGCTTATCCATCTGCATGTCAGCCACAACATCCATGCACCAGCCTGTCTTCTGAATCAAAACAAACAACATGGAGACATTGTCTCTATCCTTCATCCAGATGCATCCTTTATGGGCTCATCAGCTTTCATATCTGTGCTGAAAGTAATATTTGGATTTGAGTGCTGTGAACCTTTGTTTTTGAGACAAGGGTGATTTTTATTAGGGCTTTATATCCAGACTTCACTTTTATTCAACTAATGTTTGCTATTGCTTATATTTAATACTGCTTTACATTAGATGTCTATACTTTGTCTGCACATCTTGGGGGATTGATGTTATAAAGTAACTTTGTGCAGGTAGACTGTCACGTCTCTCCCACAGGGTGGGAGACATGCCTCTGTTATGATGCATCCATCCATCCATCCATTATCCAACCAACTAGGGAATCCATTCCTGGGAATTCGGGAATCCCAGGCTTCCCGGGATGACACAGTACACGGGCATTTCACATTTGAACAGTTTTAGAATGACCGGCACTTATTTTTAATAAAACTACTGCAGTATGTTGACACCAATAAAAGACTAATCTTATCTACAAGCAGTTCATGCTGTCATATAAGTACATGTATCTAGTTCAGGGGTGCCCAATGCATCGATCGCGATCGACCGGTAGATCACAAAGGTATTGCAGGTAGATGTGGTTGCATTCAAAAAAATTTTTTTAAATGTTAGTCTATCATATCTCCTCCTTTTTGGATTTTTCTACTTGATTGACATACAGGGCGGCCAGTCTGAGATCTCCTTTCTTCTAAGACACTGGTCATCCCGCACGCACGATCAAACGCGCAAGCTACTGCAAAACTCCGGCTATGATCTAGTTAGTGTTCCAATTTATATCGATTAAAGAAGGGATTAAAAAATTGTTTGGGGAGCCTCCCACAGTCCAAAGACATGCCAGTTAGGTGGATTGGCGATTCTGAATTGGCCATAGTGTGTGCTTGGTGTGTTTGTGTGTGTCCTGCGGTGGGTTGGCACCCTGCCCAGGATTGGTTCCTGCCTTGTGCCCTGTGTTGGCTGGGATTGGCTCCAGCAGACCCCCGCGACCCAGTGTTCGGATTCAGCGGGTTGGAAAATGGATGGATGGATGGATGGATGGTATGGGCTTTACGTGTAATTAGAAGAGGATTTTTTTCTCTCACAATGTCATAATCGAAGTGCGTTTGTCTGATCTGTCAATCTATCATTGCTATTCCAAAGAAGGAAAATGTGGAAAGGGACTTTCAAACTGTTCATAAAAACTACCAAACTGACTTCCTTCCGAAAAGCGATCTAAGAAAGAGAAAAGAGAGGGAACTAAAATCGCAGTTAATCGGACAGCCATCATTTTTCACTCAGCTGAATTCAAAAGCTCCTTGACTGCATTATTCGGCTCAACTTATTTATGCGAGTCAGCCTTTTGCCCACATGAAGATTATTAAATCCAAATACTGTAGTGACCATAAATGTATTCAATTGTTATTGTGCCATAAAGGTTATTCAGTTATGCAAGTGTATATATGTAACTTTTTAATGTAGTTAGATCATTTCGACCTGGTTATTTTAAAAGTAGCTCGCAAGCTGAAAAACTGTGGGCACTCCTGATCTAGTTAGTTGCGGTAATAAGAGCGTAGAAAGCATAACGTGTCCGTCGTGCAATCGCCCAGGCGAGAGAGTACATCGTGTGGAGTACTCCAGTTGCTGAGAAAGCACGCTTTGCCTCCACTGAAGTAGGCAGCACAGTCATCAGATACCGATACACTTGTTCTAAACAACGCCCGCACTTGCCGTTGCTGTGAAACACCGCCATTTCAGGTGTTACCGATGCATCCAGTTTCTTGTCATCATTCTGTGATGGCAAGTTTCTTGGCACAGATAATGCGGATGCAACAGACTGATGCATTGCAATTTCAAGTTGCAGTTCAAAGCTGTTGTCTGACAGACGTCAATGAAGTCTTCAGTTTTCAACTATAAATCTGTTATTTCTTGATCGATTTTTACACTTTTACATGCTATATATGCAAACTTGGCCATTCCCAGTTTCCTGGGAATTACAGCAGTTTCATTCCCGGGAATGAAAAATGTCCGGGAATCCCAGGTTCCCGGTAAACGGGAGCTCGGGATTGGATTCCCTACAACCAACTATATCGTAACACAAGGTCACAGGGTCTGCTGGAGCCAATCCTAGCCAACACAGGGCGCAAGGCCGGAACAAACCCTGGGCAGGGCGCCAGCCCACCGCAGCAGTCATTTTTAAAACTTATTAAGCATTAAATCCTTTTTTGGTCCAAACTTTCTTGTTTGGATGTTTTGAAAATCAGAGAACAATTGGGTATGATTATTTTACACAAAGCAAGTTTTTACAATTAACTATACTATTTTTTAGTTTCATTTATCGTAATGTCATTCTGTTTTTATGTTGGCTCTGCCATTTTGAGGGTCCTGTTGCCAAGACGTTACTCCTGGGTGCTAGGGTGCGTGGCTCTGGACGTCACACTGCATGATGATTTAGAAGCTCGGCATCTGAGATTATGGCTGAATTAAAGTGTTTCGTGTGAGTTATTATACTGATTCTTGGTCTTGAAAATATGAGCAATTCCTTTTAACTTTGACTTTTGGTTAGCATTTTAGGCTTAGGCAACAGTTGTTTTGACTTGTATATTAAGTTTACTAGCCTATTGTTGCTTGAATGTGCAACTTTTACGTAACAGGATAATATTTCCCATTTTCCAGTCCTTCGGAATCTCCCCATAAAGATATGTGTCAAGGGTTTATATGTACTTGCTAGCCTCTGTAAGAGCTCGAATGTAAATATTATCTGGTCCTGGTGATTTGTTTGATTTCAGCCTATTTAATCTGAGTAGTACTTCACCCTCTACAATTTCCAAATCCTTCAGTTCCTCCTTAGTAGTACCATTTACCACTGGGAGGTTATCCACTTGCTCACTTGTGAAGACCTCAGAAAAATGCAAGTTTAGAGTGTCCGCCATTTCACTGTTTGTATCTTTTAATTCCCCTTTACTATTCCTGATGCACTTGACCTCCTCCTTGACTGCTCTTTTACTACTAAAACACTTAAAGAATCTCTTAGGGCAGGGGTCCTCAATCCCAGTCCTGGAGAGCCGCAGTGGCTGCAGGTTTTTGTTCTGACCTGGTTGCTTAATTAGAAAGCAATTCTTGCCAATAAAGCACTAACAAGCTATGAAATTAAATTAACTCTGCTATGTCAGGTCATTCTCATATCCTAGATTTTCTTTCCCTTTCTATCATGCAAATGATTTGAAGGCTAAAATGGACGAGTAATTCTCAGTCCTTCACTTTTTTCTCTTCATTTTTCTTCCAAGTATTTAATTAAACCCAATAGTGCAGATAAATACACACAGGTGTAAATGTAAATAAGCTAAATGGAGAAATGCTGCTCTCTCTTGTCATTTGCATGTTATTGATAATAAGGAGCAATTAAAATAGCTGTTTAAGACAAAATTAAGCAATAAGGGCTCAAAATCACTAAAGTGAAGCAGAAGTGTTACTTTAGCAATAAGTGCTTTTTATTAAGCAACTGGGTTGGAGCAAAAACCTGCAGCCACTGCAGCTCTCCAGGACCATGATTGAGGACCCCTGTCTTAGGGTCATTTTTCGCCTTATCTGCTATATTCTTCTCAAACTGTCATTTAGCCTCCCTAATATCCTTCTTAATGGTTGCCCTCATGTTCTCATATGCCCTATGATTGACTCTGGACTTATTAGCCTTATATGCCATATACAGCTGTTTTTTTCCTTTGCAGCTTCAACTCTTTATTAACCCAATGCAGAGTTTTTTAAAATTTCTTATTAATTCCAAATTTAGGAAAGGCATTATATGTAAAACACTTTTAAACCTGCTCCACTGTTCCTAGACTATCTCAACAATTAAAAGCTTATCCCAGTCTATCTGCCTTAGACTTTGCTTTTTCTGATCAAAATTTCCCTACCAAAGATAAACTTAACAATTTTGCTCTTTACATTCACACTCAAAACACTGAGAATTATATTATGGCCACTTGATCCTATTGGTTCAATCACCTCTACTCCCTCAATTCTTTCTTGATTATTACAAAATACTAAATCCAGACAGGCTGCACCCCACATTGGTGCTTTAACATGCTGTGTTAAAAAACAGTCACTGATTACTTCTAAAAACTCCTGGTCTTGTGCTACGCCATCTGAAAGGTTATCACAGTTAATATTCAGATCATTAAAGTCCCCCATGACTGTAATATCCCCCTGTAAACTTGCCTTTTTAGTATTACTAAAAGATTTTTTGTTAAATTACTGTTTGCATTGGGTAGTTTATAACACACTCCTAATGCTGCCCAGGTGAAGCCACATGTCCTCAGTAAGATGGGGATCACCATCCAACTGAAGACGACTCATATTTAAATTCTGTTTGACATAAATAGCAACTCCGCCTCCTCTTCTGTTCTGTCTATCCTTCCCAAAAAATATATATCCCTCTATGTTATACTCATCCCCATCTTTTTTTATTTAGCCAGGTTTCCGTTATTGCTATAATATCATAATTATGCTCTGCTACATACAACTCCAACTCACTTACCTTATTTTTGATACCTCTAGCATTAAGGCAAGCTATTTTTAATGTGTTACTCTTTCTACATGTAAATTTTGGGTTAGAATTTACATTACTACTCTTTCATGTATAGTTCTAAACCTGGCCTGTCCTAACCTCCCTGGGCCCCCATTCCCTAGTTTTAAACAATCCTCAACTAACCTACTCATATGCCTCCCCAATACATTGGTGCCCCTCCAGTTCAGAAGTAACCTGTCACAGCAGAACAGGTCACATCTGTTCCAAACGGAGTTCCAGTACCCCATAAGCCTATACCCTTCCACCCTGCACCAAGATTTGAGCCACACATCAAGCCTTCTAATCTCCTCAGTCTTACTTGGACTGCTGCATAGCACAGGCAGAACTCCAGAGAAGAACACCTTGCCATTTCTGCTCCTCAGCCTGACACCTAACTCTTTGAATTTGGAATGCAGAATTGATAGACTACCCTTATGTATGCCATTTGTTCCAACATGGACAATAACAACTGGATCCACCCCTGCTCTGGACAACAGCCTATCTATCATTCCAGGGAGGTCTCCCGCCTGTGTAACCGGAAGGCAACAAACTCTCAGACTTTCTGTCTCTGGAGCAAACTGATTGAATGATTGAGCCCCCAACTATCACTTCCTCTGTTTTTCTGGGAACTGGTTTTGAGGTGGCCCATTGGGACACCTCATTCCTGCCTACCACATCAAAATCATCAGAGATACCATCCAGCTCTGCAAGGACCTGAAAATGGTTTGACACTTCTAACTCTGGGGTTGATGCCTCTGGACAGTGTGCACTCTTTACCTTAGGCCTTGTGACCGTGACCCACCTTTCTCTTCTTGTCTGGTCTGGAATCTCCTCCCATGCCACCATAGGAGTGCAAACTATCCCTCTAAAGGACACCTGAACCAGGTCCATCAGTTCTCTACTACAACACAGGCCAGCCAACTCCTCCTCCAGTTCAGCGACCCTTAGCTCAAAGTGCTGGATCAGTTGGCATCTCCTGCAGATGAAGCCCTCACAGACAGCTGGCTCCTCCAAGCCATCATCTGAAAAGTCCAACATCTAACAGGATTTGCACTGCACTGCCCTCATAATAAAAATTTTGGATTACTAAAACTGCCTTAACTTTTTCTTTTTTTAAATTAAAATTAAATGATTTAACTTAAATGGTAAAACTAAACATCATACTGCATAACTGCTACAGCTATTTTACACCTTCTGGCCCCTTAAGCTCCTGTACTTTTCTCCCTCTCAACTGCCTGCTGTTTGTTTTTCTCTGAGGTTAATTTTACTTTTCTCTGTCTGTTCTCCTACTTTGCACTCCTTTAATTCCTTACATTAAAGCTCTCCACTCACACTGTTTGTATTCACCTGTATTAACCCTTAACTACTAGCACCATCTCTCATCTAATAAGTACTAATGAGGTGTACTTTATGCAGCAGTGTTAAAATGGCTATTTTAATGCACACTGTGAGGATGTAACATAAAATACAGCAATAATTTTAAATTGTACATGTTTTTAATGTAATTTAATACCACATTACTGAATAGTATGACACAGTCTATACTATCTGAAAATAAACTTGATCCCCTTCTCCAGTGCTCATTCATCACCGGTCACACTTTCATCCACTGCAGGATTGTTGAATGTTCTTTGCAGACAATGTCATTGCAAGAAGAACATCTCATCGTTGTCATACATATGTAATTACTAAATGCACCACATGAAACTTGCGACTGTATATCATAAAACAGGAGGGGGTACACTGGAGAAAAAAACATTGAAACACTGTGCTTGTAATGAATCAAGCTGAGGATAGATGGCGGATGCTGCCGATAGGTTCAAGTAAAAAAGGACGTTGGACAAAAGTAACTTGAGATTGGTGTACAAAATAAACCAGTGCGAGTAGTTAAGGATTAATGAATTCTTATCGCCCACTTAAGTGCTCTACCTCCGGACCGCTAAGAGCTGTTCAATCTAAGAGATAGATAGATAGATAGATAGATAGATAGATAGATAGATAGATAGATCTTGCTAAGTAAATATCTGCTGCTAGTTAATTGCTTACTATCTTATCAGCTCCTAAAGTTCAAGTCCCTTGTGCCTGATCGGGCGTCTTAAAGCTAGCCGCTTAGTTACGCACCGCTGAGCCTTCCCGTTTACTGCTTCGAAGTCAGCTGCCGCAGCCTTTTCAGTTACTTATTAACAATTTATTGCTATGACGCGGTTATTTACTTACAGATGCCGATATCAGTTTACTGCTGCTTCTTACCTTGCCTCCTCGATGCTTGTTCAAATACAAATAACAAGAACAAGTAGGCACACGTACAAGTACAAGACCTTTTTCTAGCGCACTTCCAAACACCCAACTACTTTTGCTAAAAAAAAAGCAAAAAGACAATTCTAATTGAAAAGAAAAAAAGCTTTAAAAATTCCCGCACGATTACAAAAACCCAAGTTTATAGGAGCAAAATGTATTTTTTTAACTAACTCTCACACCGAATAAAAGACTAAAACTCTCAGCAACTCTCAGCCGCCTGTCTCGTTTGCAAAGTTGACGTCAGCACGTCCCATATTGATATACTACTAAGTCTGTAGCTAGTTTTGTGGCTTTCAAAACTGCAAGGAAGATTTTCATGTTTATTCACTGTCATACTCCACATTAATTTGTCTCCCTTACCATAAAGTTTCTCTCTCTGTTTGCCTTCAGAAGTGTGCAGCTGGATGCTTCCACTGAAGTTCCCAGTGTATTCTCCATGATGAGTCAGAGGAATATTAAACTCATACGTTGAATTTTCTGCAGCCCTGAGAGCCACAACAGCTTGCCCTGAATAAAGAAAAGAAGATGTGTTTGTAGTACTTACTGGCCAAGCAGACATCTGTAGACATGGCATTCACAGAAATGAAAAGCTTCATTCTTACCAAAAGTAAGCCCTGCATTATACATGTGACCACTTTACTAGTTGCTGAATTTTGTGTTGAGGGACATCACACATATAATGGTATGTTGGCATCCAACATTTTTAATTGCTATGTAAAAATGACAACTTTTGCTTAAGTAAGTGTTCAGCTACTTCAACACGGGGATAAAATATGAGGGTAAATCAAAAAAGGCAATTTGAATATTATGTGGTAGCCACAATGGATAGAAGCTGACACAATACAACATTTTTCGCAATGGCTTATGGGGGTTTGAACACGAACAATGCTGTGCTCTGCTGTTAGTCTAGTTGAAGCCAAGGTCAAATCAGCATGGATTGGATTTTTATGGGCAGATGGAGTGAAGTCTGCTGAAATTCAAAAAAGGATGTTGGCTTTTGCAGATCGGTAAGCTATTTGGTACCCATATTGTGCAAATGTTTTGGTAAGTCATCATGCACTTTGGCAGATCTATAGCTGATATCCAAATGTGCAGCAACAGTGGACAACATAATTTTGCTGGTCTTCTCTGATGAAGCCATTCACTATATTAATATGGGTTTGTGTATGTGATATTGATGGTTGACCAGATCGAGCTTCATTGAGTACACTTATTCTTTCTGCATTAAATCTTTCTTCCCATTCATACACTTTTTGGTGAGTGATATTGTTTTCACTTCTGTACTGAACCAACATCTTTTGTTGATTTTCAGCTGGTTTTACTCCCTCTGCCAAAATCTCATTATGGTGCATTGTTCAACAATGGTGGAATCCCCACAGCACAGTGTCCATGTTCATTTCACCTTGGCTTCAACTAGACTAAATTCAATGTGCTACGCTGTGTGTGTTTTGAACTACCCATAAGCCATTGTGATCGTGTTATAGTGCATCATATTGCACCTGTTGCAGTTATTGCATCATTTTCAGATTGCCTTTACTTTTGATTTACCCTTGTAGGTGTTGTGGATCAAGCTCTCTTACCTCTGTTGTCTAGTGCAGATAAACTGTAGCAGGACAAGATTTTTTGTCATTTAGAAATAAAATGTGTCAGTATGTGCGTTTGCACTATAGTTGGAGTCTATTCAAACGTTGCCACATTAAATGCTACTGAGAAGACTTATTATACTGTGTCACACACGTGCACATGGGAAACAGCTAAAGGGCCTACAAAATGGTAATTATTTGCCAGACCAGGGGTCGGTGGAGTGTGCTAACTGTCTCTCTCAATCTCTTGCAGACCATTCTCGGGAAATCCTACTTGGCTCCGGCACCGACAATGACGTCACTTCCGGTCAGGAAAACATCACTTCCAGTTCCGGCACCAATGATGATGTCACTTCTGGTCATGAAGATATCACTTTCGATTCCAGCACCGATGACATAATTTCCCATTTTATTAGTTAAAACTGCCATCTTCTCTCCATGCAATCAGTTCTGTTCTGGACTCTGTTCTATGCACATTGTACTACTTTAAATCAACTTTTGAAGCCGGAAAAACAATATACAGTTGACTGCCCTAAATCTTTATGATGTCTTTGACTCTTTGTTATCACAGTGGCGTAGCTGTCAGGATATTGTGACAACTGAATTGAATCCACTTTGGCCAAAACCATTGGATTGTCTGGATTAAGGTGTTATTGCATGCCCTTCAAGTTCCCAAATGCTTTGTGTATTGTGTGTATTTCAAAGGAATATAGCAACAGAGGAAAATAAGAAGTAAGAATTATTATAATTTATTTATAAACATCTACACATGGAAGCGTGTGCGTCTGTCTGGCCCAGAAGTGAGAGGTGGAGTCAGGGTAAGGGCTCCTCCTTCAAGGAAACAGAAAACTCGCTTAGCTACTAATAACACAAGTGGGGCCATCACGTCAGCAAAACAAAACCTCAGAAGAAAGAACAAAGTTGCTTAGCCGCTAACATTGACAAAATGGCATCCCTTTTACTTTTCCTCCCGCCACTAATACACAAGTGAGTAGTTCCTTTTAATTACCTGACATCTCTACATATCAATTTTTTTTCTGATGATTTCAATAGTTTTTAGGACCCTGGGCTTTTTACAGCACGTGCTTACACAGCTAGTATAGTATAATATAATATAATATAATATAATATAATATAATATAATATAATATAATATAATATAATATAATATAATATAATGTCATGGTGGTGCAGTGGTAAGTTTAAATTATGCCATTCATTTTTTAAAATTCCTTTGTATTAATTCTACATTAAATTTGTGTTTCAGTGTGTATTTATTCTTGATTAATGTATTAATTTTATAATTACATGTTTTAATATGTAGGTGGCGCAGTGGTAGCGCTGCTGCCTCGCAGTTAGGAAACCTGGGTTCACTTCCTGGGTCCTCCCAGTGTGGAGTTTGCATGTTCTCCCCGTGTCTGTGTGGGTTTCCTCCGGGTGCTCTGGTTACCTCCCACAGTCCAAAGACATGCAGGTTAAGTACATTGGCAATCCTAAATTGTCCCTAGTGTGTGGGTGGGTGTGTGTTTATGTGTGCACGCCCTGTGGTGGACTGGGGGTTTGTTTCCTGCCTTGCGCCCTGTGTTGGCTGATTTTAGCTCCAGCAGACCCCTGAGACCCTGTAGTTAGGACATAGTGGGTTGGATAATGGATGGATGGATAATACTAAAGTATCTATCTATCTATCTATCTATCTATCTATCTATCTATCTATCTATCTATCTATCTATCTATCTATCTATCTATCTATCTACTGTATAATATAATACAGGTTTTGTACTATTAGTTCAGAAAGATCAATGTCAAAACACCAGAGTGATTCAGACTTATAATATTTCACAAGAAAGAACATCTAAACCAGTGTTTCCCAAACTCGGTCCTTGGGACCCCCTGTGGCTGCAGGTTTTTGTTCCAACCAGATTCCTATCAGTGACAACACCTGATAACACTGATCTCATTTAATTAGCTGCTATTGTGTTTCTTTTATTCTACATTCAGAAAAGCACAGCAGCATTATTTTTACGTTTATAAGACATTTAGAAACATTTCTGCTTTTGCTATAGATTTAAATGCTTAACTCTCTTTTGTTGATTTTATTATATTTGCCCTTTCTCTGTGCTGTTTTCCCCCTTCGTTGTATCTTATTAATGACAGTTTAAAACGAGCAGAGCAGACACGCTGGCAAACAACACTGAATAATCAAAGGCTGCAACTACTTTAGCGTCAGACCCACTAATTAGTAAATAATGGATTAATTAAACAATTAGAACACCTAGAAAAATAGAATGAAAATCAAGATGAAAATACTGTTAAAAAGAAAAAAATATATATTATCCTCGTATAACTGATTGGTACATTTTAATATATATTTTTTAGTAAACTTAGTTTTCTAATTTCTATATTGTTCCCAAAACACAGAACTTGGGAAATAACAGTTCACTTAATTAGCTCAGGGGTTCAATTAAAAACAGAAGCTGGTTGGGACAAAAACCTGAGCCACAGGGGGTCCCCAGGACCGAGTTTGGAAAACACTGATCTAAACATTCACCCACCCATCCATTTTTTAGCTTGCTTGTACTGGTTAGGGTTAGAGACAGTCAGGACCAATCCCATTAGCACTGGGTGCAAGATGGAAACCAACCCTGTACAGAGTGCATGTTTGATGCAGCGTACACAAACACATACTCATTCACAATGTGCCAATTTAGTGTTGGCAGATAAACTAACATGCATGTCAGAGATGTGGGAGGAAAACTAAACTACACGGAGAAAAGCCCCCAGAGAGAGACATGATGAAAATATCCATCCATCCATTTTCTAACCCGCTGAATCCGAATACAGGGTCACGGGGGTCTGCTGGAGCCAATCCCAGCCAACACAGGGCACAAGGCAGGAACCAATCCTGGGCAGGGTGCCAACCCACCGCAGGACACACACAAACACACCCACACACCAAGCACACACTAGGGCCAATTTAGAATCACCAATCCACCTAACCCGCATGTCTTTGGATTGTGGGAGGAAACCGGAGCGCCCGGAGGAAACCCACGCAGACACGGGAGAACATGCAAACTCACGCAGGGAGGACCCGGGAAGCGAACCCGGGTCTCCTAACTGCGAGGCAGCAGCGCTACCACTGCGCCACCGTGCCACCCATGATGAAAATATGACACAGGCAATGACAAAGTGGATTTTCAGACCCAAAACTCAAGTATTTTGAGTCTAACAAATGTGCCATCATTCTGCCCATAGACATTTATACTAATGTTTAATGTTAGGCATCATTTGACCTAGATCCAAATTTATACTGTACACAGATTCCATTCTTTCCAACGTCCTGACATGATGGGAAGCTCCAGTGCCACATTTAGGTATCATTCTGGTTGCAGGTATTGAGAAATAACCTCATCTTTACACCTCCTGCCAAGGCCCTTGATGCATTTCTTACCATAGGACTCATCGCAGTCTGTGGACTTGACGCAGATGCGGATGTGCTGGTCAAGCAGGTATTCTGGATCAGCAATAAAAGGTGTCAGCTAGATGAAACAAAATAAGGCAGGCATTATTAGAAGATAAAGGTTGCAGATTATAGTTATTACTTTTAATGCTATTTTTGCAAGCTTTGTAAAGTGCCTTGTGCAGATGTGCTCCATGAAAGTTTCCATGTAAAAGATTGCTTGCATTATTGAATTAACACTGCTTTGAGAGACTGTCTCCATGAACTTAGTTAACCATCCAATAAATATAGTGGATATGCTCATTCACACCTATCTGAATGACCTTTACATTTTCCCAGTCTTTAGCCTTTCCAGATAATAGTCACAAGAATGGGACAGAGGACCAGAAAAGTAGGCAAAGGGTCTAAAACCACCAATTTGTGGTCACAGACAATTTTATCTTTGTAAAAGAAATTGACTAGTGAACATAAATGATCATTTATTACATTTGTTTTATGAGTGAGCTAAACTTTGTTTTTGCGCACAAAGAGCGTCACATATGCATTTGAGACAGAAACATTCCTGAAGTTGAGAGCCCAACACAAATCAACAATGACCTGAAGCTGTATGTAATTAATTTGTACTCATTTCAAAGGCCACACAAGGTTTAATGTACAGCAAATTAGCACCATTTTACCATCAGTTTTTATTTTACTGCCAGCTGAGCTCCCCACATTCCTTTGGTGATTGAAAAATGCTTCCAATTTACTGATGTGGAAGCAGCCGTGAATCAGGTAGTGCTTGGTTAAGTACAGCTGAAGTATTTTTTCCATAGTTTGAGTGAATAGCACCCTTTTACACACATTTCAAAGCCTAATGATGAAGCTGGTCATAGATATTTATATGTCATTACTCAGGTCAATTTTGATTGGTTCATTTGCACAATGTCAATGCATCTTACTCGTGGCCAGTGTGACATTTTGAGGGATTGATCCACACATTTAGCAGCTTTGTTTGTGCATAAGAAGACTCAGTAAATTTCCAGAAATTGTATTAGCTACTGAATTTTTGAAATTGTTGCTTCAGGCTTCTTGAGGTTCTTTACTTAAGTTTCTTCATTCACTTTGTTGATCCCATAATTTACCAGTGAATTCCTGGAATAAACAGCATGTACCAAAAGGACTTTTCAAGATGTCTTCCTATTTGAAATTCTGCAGACTATGCGTTATGAAGTCACCCCACTGGGGAAATAATTTACATCACTGAGTGGTGATAAACTTTCAGTTTTTAAATGTGCTTTGGAAGTTATATAAAAAAGTAATGTTTTCCTACTTTTACTGTAAGCTGGAGCCTATTTTGGCACAAATGCACAACAGAGACAGGCTTTTGGGGGCGCTAGTCCATTACAGAGGAGAGTCAGAAATGAACACCACTGAATTCATGAGTGCAAACCCTCAGAAGAATCTCACATGAAATATACAAAATATGTAAATTCTACAGCTTTAAATATAAGTGGAGTCTGAGTGATATGAGGCTGCATGCTAATAAGTGTGGCCTGAAGGGGGCATAACAGTGCCCCAGCTCCAGACACAAACTGCACAAACTCACTCCGAAGTTCAAATGACCATTCATGTTTAAAGAATTATACCTTACCCTGGCTTCTCTTCCAAAAAATCAGCACAGTCCCAATGTACAATTTTTCTGTCTCTTTCTGTCTTTCCTTCTTTCTTACTCTTTCTTCCATTCCTCCCAGGCAAGCATTACCCATCCTTCCACCTCCTGGGTGAGGCTGAGGGCTCCTTTTAACCCAGACCCTGGAGTACTTCTAGTGTGTCTGCACTAGTAATAATAAAATATTTCCATGTGACAGGGGACAGGGAGGTCTCCTCCCAATAGCACCCTCAAGTGGCCTATAAGGACCCCACCAGGGCCACCTTCCAGATCTGCAACTCCCATGAAGCCCTTTGAGTGTTCAAATGGGAGCTATGCCACCTGTCCTTCTAATATAACATACCCCAACCAGGAAAGGGAATAGCAACCATCTCAGCTGGAATGTACCTCTGTCTGCTCCATTCATGCATGACCTCCTAGCTGGTTAAGGAAACATCATACATCCTAGTCAGGATGATGCTCCATCCATTATAATCATCACATTAGCTACTGCAGGAGTAATGAATAAAGGATGGATTTCAGTAAAGGCCATGTCACACTGCATGACTTTTCCTGCGATTTTCAGTTATAGACTTCATTTACATAATCTTACCAAGTTGGAGTCAGTCACGGCGTGATCCCATGGCTGCCAGCTGTGTAGCCGGAAATATCCAGTGACTCTCTCAGGGTGAATCATGGACTAGTTACAGTGAGTCACTGGGTTTGATTTTGTCTTTAGTCATAGGGTGGCTTGAGAGCATATGAAAGCTGACAACCAATGAATGCTCATTTGGAAGTGCAATAAGTATTATACTGCAATGAGGAATTAGAAACTTTGGTGGTTTGATCCCTGTAAACAGAAGAGAAGCTTGTCTGTCTTATGTCTCCTATTTTATGTACCGCAGCAGAATGAAAAAAAATGAAAAAAGTCATACCTGTAAACCTTTCCTACAGCTCTGGCTTTGACAGGCAGCACATTAATGGCTGTCAGAAAAAGGGACGGACATGTGATTCTTTGAAAGTGTGGAACTGTGCTGGAAAGTCATTATATAACTGAGTAATCTGACATACCCAGGGATGTAAAATGACATGCTCTGGCAACAAGATCAGCAAATGCAGTCTGCAATGTTGACGTCCTCTTCGACTCGAAATTGTGTGATGTAACATTGGCTTAAGTATAAAGAACAAATGAATGCCTTCTGATGATCTGTCACCTTGTCTAGCCTTCCAAGAAAGAGGAATACAGAAAGCAGGGACTGTATGAGTGTTGTCAGGGATGCCAGGGGCAACGACTCGGCCGGGACACCGTGAGGGACCGGATGTGGGTCTGCGCCCACCCTGGATTACGTGAGGGTCGCCATCCTGGTTACTTTGGGGGCCACGGGTTGAGGGCATGGAAGCCCCACCCTGCAGGGGCCCATGGTCACCGCCAGGAGGCGCCCCAATGCCTTGGGGACCTGTTACCTCAGCACTTCCGCCACACCCGGAAGTGCCGGGGGGAAGATTGAAGAGGACACCGGGTCAACTGCCGGAAGAACAGCCGGCACTTCCGCCACGCTGTGGCGTGGCCAACGGGGGAGTGTCGGAAACACCTGGAGCTCATCCGGGACATGTATAAAAGGGTCCGTCTCCCTTTATTCAGGGCTGGAGTCGGGTGGAAGCAGGACGAGGCAGAAGAGAGTGTGGAGGCATCACGAAGAAAGGCATTTTGTGGCTAGGACTGTGTGTGTTGGGGTTTGTGCACTATTTGGACTGTGTCTTAGTGACCTAATTATTGTAAATAATTGTAAATACGTGTGGTGGTGATTTACAACATGTCCGCCTGTCTGTGTCCGGGTCGGCTCCACAGTGTCTAGTGCTATATGTCACCACAATGATATTTTAGAGTAAAAAATATGCAAAAAAGGGTGTGAACAATTGATTTTTTCAACTTGATTTGAATATTGATGGGATGACTTAAAGCAGGTCCATTATGGAACCCAGCAAGTGGTGTCCTTGTGCTTAATGAAAGACCAATGTGTCCTATTGCTTGTGTCCCAGGGGGCTGCTGGTGGGGATGCAGTTTTATTGTATTAAAACAATTTCAGACTTCTTTCTAGTAATATCAGTTTGAGTCTGGAGGACAAAATCTAGGCTTTGTGCTAAATTGGGCAGAATAATCCACTATTGCATGAGCGCATGCATGTTTTTGTATCAATCCAATTTCTAAATAAGAAGTCAATTTATTGCTCGATGAATATTTTTATGCTTCATTTTAGTCGTCTCACTTGGTAAGATTCCTCACATTAATTGCTTATTTTATTATGAAACAGCTTCATTCTACCTTTAATGACTCCTTATTAGCAATAAGAAAAAAGAAAAGTATTGAGAATTACAGATCTGCTTCATGCTATAAATCATCCTTAGAAATGAAAAAGTTATAAGAATGGCATGGCAGAATGAAAACACTACCAAGCCATTAAATTAAATAGCATCTGCCACTGGCAAAGATTAATTTCTAATCAGGCAATTGGGTCAGAACAAAAAACCACAGTGACTATACCCCTCCAGAACTGATGTTGCAGACCCTGCCCATGGAGGAACTATAATTGGAGTTCTTTTCCTCATCCTCTGGCTGTAAGGACGCTGGAGTTTAGTGACTAAGATATTGAACGTTTACCCATAAAACTAGTGAGAAGTCAAGCAAAATGAAACATTTTACTGGCTAACTAAAAAGATTATAATATGCAAGCTTTCGAGGCAACTCAGGCAAGATGTACAGTACATTGTAATCTTTTTAGTTAGCCAAGAAAAGGTGTCATTTTGCTTAACTTCTCACTACATTCATAATGGCGTAAACGGTACAACACCCTAGTACTACCCATAAAACTGATATTTGTCCCCTCCACAAATTTAATTTGGGAAACTCAGCATATAAGGTCCCTTTTGAGCAGGCCAATTTTTAATAAAATGTTTAAACAGTAATAAAATTGTGATGTGTACTTTATTGTGGGTAAAGAGTGTCAGCAAAATATAACTCAGATTTCTTGGCAACAGGAGGATTAGCTTAATGCTCTTCATCCAGTATCTAAAAAATTAATTAATTTACCTCAGTCACTCCAGTAAAGTGCACCCGGAGAAAACCTTCTTTGTGCTCCTGGTTCTCTCCCTCATTGCTTTTCACAAATTCTGAAACACATATTAGGACCGTTCAGTTACTTTGTTATGCATGAAGCCTTGCCTATTGTGTTCAGCTGCCTCCCCTCGCACTCACTTTCCAAGCAAGAGGAGTGATACTCGACCAAGAATTTCGTTTTAGACTTGGTCAGGAGAGTCGCCACACAGTTCATGAGCTTGATGGCTCCTTGGCAGTTGCTGTTGTTGGGATCTAAATTAAACAAAAAAGATATAGTACTGAAAAAGACAATTAGAAATCTGAGTGGCCATGCTCACACAGAGACAACAGATTTCAACCATTACTGTTATTAAGTGAATATTGGTCACATTTTGGAATAGGAGAAGGGAAAGGGGACATAAAAAAACATTGATACTGACCATTTTTAGACACAAATTGTGATGTCACTTCAACCTCAAATGTGGCAAAAACTGGAGAATGGTCACTCGTCATTATATTATTTGTACACCCTACAGGAAAGAAAAAACTTTTACGATTGATGGCCACACAGTGAATGCTTCTGAAAGAATGAACTAATCACCAATTATTTGTAAGGTGTATAAACTGTGTGTTATTAAAATATGGTGTACATCCAATGACACTTAATAAAAGGCAAATGCTGGCACAAGAAGGTGATGACTAAAAATATAAAAAAAATGTTTGTTTAGAAATTGAAAAGTGGATGTTAGGATCTGCTTATCCAAAGTCGTGAAAAGAAAAATCCATACCATTAAGTGTTTGGCCAGGTGTGACTATAGTCCAAAAATTGGATTACTAGTCCTAAGAAGGAAAAGACCTCAGCCTGACAAAAGTAAGACAACGAATTAGTCTGCCTAAACCGGCAACAGCATGAGTTCTTTATGGCAACCTACAGTCAGTTGTTCTTCTTTAAAATGTGTAGCCAAAGCATCAAGGTATATTTCTGGAGGCCACCAGGGGGCAGTATTTATCCTGATCCTGGAATTTATTTTAAAAATGGGTTGAAATTCTTACCACAAATCTATACAGTAATCCCTTGCTATATGATGCTTCGACTTTCGCGGTTTCACTCTATCGCGGATTTTAAATGTAAGCATATCTAAATATATAATGCGGATTTTTCGCTGCTTCGCAGGTTTCTGCTTGAACGATGGGTTTTTTTACTTCTGGTACATGCTTCCTCAGTTGGTTTGCCCAGTTGATTTCATACAAGGAACGTTATTGGCGGATGGCTGAGAAGCTACCCAATCAGAGCACGCAGTTAAGTTCCTGTGTGCTGACTGGCTCAGCGACAGAGTGCTGAATTCGATTCTGCTGCGCTAACCAGGAAGTCTTGTCTCGTTCATTCAGCATCAACGTGTTTCGCTTTTATGCTCTTTTATGTTTATCTTTGTGCATAGTCAAGCCCTTCGTTATGGCTGCAAAGCAATCTGCTTCTGCTACTGCTTCAGGGGCCGTGCCCAAGCACCAACTGAAGATGCTAACGATTGCCAAAAAGGTAAAAGTTTTGGATATGTTGAAGGAAGGGAAAAGCTACACCACATAATATTTAGGTTTTACTGTATATAAACAGTGTGTTTACATACATAATTTCAACGAATCTTACCTAATATGTAAGAGAATACAAACGGTGAGAACCCTAACTACAAAGAGGACTATTTCATTTATGTTAGGCAGAATGCTCAGAGGGGACTGGGCGGTCCCGTGGCCTGAAACTCCTGCAGATTTTATTTTTTTTTCTCCAGCCGTCTGGAGTTTTTTTCTGTCCACCCTGGCCATCGGACCTTATTCCTTTTCTATGTTAACTAATGTTGTCTTATTTTAATTTCTTATTTTGTCTTTTATTTTTCTTTTTGTCAGTATGTAAAGCACTTTGAGCTACTTGAAAATGTGCTATATAAATAAATGTTGTTGTTGTATAACTGTGCAGGAAATGTTTATAAGAGTGTGGGAGAGTTTATAAGGGCTTAAAATATATAAAAACTAGCAAAATACCTGCGCTTCGCAGCGGAGAAGTAGTGTGTTAAAGAAGTTATGAAAAGAAAAGGAAACATTTTAAAAATAACGTAACATGATTGTCAATGTAATTGTTTTGTCACTGTTATGAGTGTTGCTGTCATATATACTGTATATATATATACACACACACACACACATACACACACACATATAAACATATATACATATAAACATATCTACATATACACATATCTATATATATATATACATATACACATCTACATATATATACATTGTCAGGGATGCCAGGGGCAACGACCCGGCCGGGACGCCTTGAGGGACCGGAAGAGGGTCAATGCCCACCCTGGATCACGTGGGGGCTGCCTTCCTGGTTGCTTTTGGGGCCACGGGTAGAGGGCTTGGAAGCCCAACCCTGTAGGGACCCATGGTCACTGCCAGGGGGCACCCCAATGCCTTGGGGACCCTGGACCTCAGCACTTCCGCCACACCAGGAAGTGCTGGGGGAAGAAGAAGAGGGACACCCGGAAAGCTTCCGGGAAAACAGCCGGCATTTCCGCCACACTGGGGCGTGTCCAGGGGGAACACACCTGGAGCTCATCCGGGATAATATAAAAGGGGCCGTCTCCCATCAGTCGAGGCTGGAGTCGGGTGGAAGCAGGACGAGGCAGGAGAAGAGAGAGAGAGGAGGCGGCCCGAAGGAGAAGGCATTGTGTGTTGGCCAGGACTTTGGGGTTTGTGTGGCACTTTGAACTTGTACATATTTGTGAAAATAAACGTGTGGTGGTGGATTAAAACATGTCTGCCTGTCTGTGTCCGGGCTGCGTCCACAACATATATATACATATATCAAAATATATACACACATACATATACATATATATTGTGGCATCGACGCCCAGGAGGACCGGAGGAGGGCTTGTACCTCCTCCAGACCGCGAGGGGGCGACCGCCCTGGTTATGTTGGGGGCCACGGGTAAAGGGCTTGGAAGCCCAGCCCTGCAGGTACCCATGGCCACCGCCAAACAAACTGTAAATATTGTAAATAAAGGGTGTGTTGGGTGAAACAATGATGACCATCTGTCTGTGTCCGGGTTCAAGTTCACAATATATATATACACATACATACATACATACACACACACACACATATATTATATATATATATATATATATATACACAAACACATACAGTATAGTATATATACATATCTACATATTTACACACATATATATACATATCCACATATATATATCCACATATATTTATACATACATATCTACATATATATATAAACATACATACATACATACATATATATCTACATATATATATATACTGTATATAGCAAAATCCCTGTGCTTCGCAGCGACAAAGAACTGCTTTTAAATTTTTATTAAGAAGAAAAGAAAACCTTTTTAAACTGAGGGAAAATATACCAATAACTATCTGTTAAGGATCTCTTTGTATACCACGCTGTCAGTTCAGCAGTCCGGTTGTAATATGACCAAGCTGTGCACTGAGATTACTTTTGAGAATACAACGTATAGTTTTGTCCAGGAGGAAAGCAATGTTGCCTCAAATCAATGGCAACCTTTTGTAGGGTGTGTCCCTGAGTCTTATTAATTGCCATCGTGAAGCAGAGCCTTACTGGAAATTTGAGGCATTTCAATTGAAATGGGAGATCAGAGGGTATAACGGTGATGCCAGGAATACATTCCGAGTGTGGCGCTCTGCTGTTTTTTTGTGTAGCCGCCTTCACACAGCTTCTCCGCTGCTTTATAAACAAATGCCATATAAGGCCATCGTTTCTCCTTGCTTCGCGGTTCTGTACTGTTTTATTCTCCGTTTATTATGATTCTTATAATTATTGTGTAGCTATTCGAGAGTTACTTTACTGTTCAGGTACCCATTTCCATTATTTAATCCGTGGCTTGTACATTATTTTTTGCTCGTTTATTACGATTATATAGAAATTTATTGATTCCCTTCTTTAGCTGACTGCCTGCTCATATAAGGCGCTCCGCTGGTTTTTTGTGAAACAGCCTTTACGCAGCTTCTCCACTGTTTTATAAACAAACAACATATAAAACCATCACCTTGTCAATTGTGTAATGCGTTTTTTGAACAGGTTTGATGCATGAAAGTGATCACTCGTACTGCGTTCAGTCAGTTCACGTGAGCTGCTCTCTTGTGTGATGTTGCGATGTCCACGGCTTTATTTAATGTTACCTAAGACCCGGCACTTAAAAGTTTCTGGCTGCACTCCGGTTGTAATATGACGAAGCTGCGCGAGCTCACTCTTGAGAATGCAACGTATAGTTGTCCAGGAGAAAAGCAATCTTGCCTGAAATCAATGGCATCGTTTTGTAGAGTCTGTCCCTAAAACTTATTACTTGTCATCGCGCAGCAGAGCCTTACTGGAAATTGGAGGCATCTGAATTGAAATGGGAGATCAGAGGGTATAAAGGGGATGTGAGGAATACATTGAGTGTGGAGAAACTCTACAGACAGCGTGTGTATTAACTTGTGGATTTTTCTGTGAGTATTTGGTGGCAGCGTGACGAAGTTGCTTCCGCAAGACTGCGTTAGCTGTGGAGCTCAACTCGGAGCATATTCTTTTCCTACCTTGTCAATTGTGTAATGCGTTTTTTGAACAGGTTTGATGCATGGAAGTGATCACTCGTACTGCGTTCAGTCAGTTCACGTGAGCTGCTCTTTTGTGTGATGTTGCGATGTCCACGGCTTTATTTAATGTTAGCTAAGACCCGGCACTTAAAAGTTTCTCGCTACAGCAATTTTAACTCCGTTACAAAGTGATCCAAAGTCTCGTTTATACCTCGTGTCTTCTCATTAAACTTGTATGTTGCGAATAAAGTATTTGGGGTTTTTCTTCAGCGCTCTTTGGGAGCTCTTCCTTCTTTTCTACGTACTGCGGTCGCAGTCAGTTCACGTGATTACGTGGGAGGCGTGATGATGTCACACGCAGCTCCGCCCCCCACGGCCATCGAGGTAACGTCCATTACAGTATATGGAGAAAAATAGGTTCTAGTTCTGACCATTACGCGGAGAATTTCGAAATGAAACCTGCGCAGCTTTTGTAAGTAAGCTGTAAGGAATGAGCACGGGAAGTTGGAGAATTAGTGGTGAGTGAGTGATTGAGTGTGAGTGAGTGAATGAGTGAGTCAGTGAGGGCTTTGCCTTTTATTAGTATAGATAACCATATAAACATATGGTTTTTACACGGATTTTCACCTTTCGCGGGTGGGGGGTTCTGGAACGTAACCCCCGCGATAGGTGAGGGATGACTGTATATAAAAGTCAATGTATGTGTTGTATGTATGTATATTCCAGCATCACTTCGGAACGGCTGGAGAGATTTTCATGAAACTTGGTACACATGTTTCTGATTGGGCGACTAAAAATACTATAGGGTGAAATCAACCCTAACCCACACCAGCTCCCTTCTCGGTACGGTGGGGTGGTGATCTTGTGATCTTGTATGCATGTTGTCATCCAGTAGGCACTCAGAAAGACCACCAGAGGGAGAACTGGAGGTGACTGCCAGCATTCTTGAAGTTTGAGCACCACTGCACCCCTGTTACTTTTGAAATTAAATAGAGTTGGCCGGTTCTGAGCATCAACTGGATGATAACATACATAGAAGACGGCAAGACAAGCACATTAGTGAGTCTTCATTGTTTGTTAATTTATTTTTATTTTTAAAGTTGTGTTTTTTTATTATATTTTTCTTAAACAATTAAAAGAAAAAAAATTTTCCTCCCGGGCAACACCGGGTATTTCAGCTATGTTAGTGAGTATGGAATAAGAAGTCAGTAGAAGAATTTACTGATGAACAGAAGGGCAGTCAAAGAAAGAGATGTAGTAATGTTGTGAGATAATGACTCAGATTAGTAGCCTCAGCCTATAGCTAATATTGAAGTTTGCTGACAGTCTGAATTTTAAGGACTACTGAGTTTAGTAGCTTCAACTTTTAAAAACTGAGCAGTGGTCAATTTTCAACTCACCATAAGATTGGCAGACCACATGCATCATAGGGTAAGCCTTCCACAGAACTCGATCACACCAAGATGGAAGATTGTATTTGGTCTGAAGCAAAAAGAATAAATATATTAGTTGGTTAGCAAATTAATATTTAAAGCATTGACTTAAGGCGCTTTTCCACTGCATAGTACGGCACAGCACGGTTCAGTACAGCTCACCTTGGTTCGGCTCAGTTCTGCTCGGTTTGCGTTTCGACTGCAGTTTAGTACCGCTTTAGAGTGGGCGGGATTATTCACGTGTCGTTATAGTTGCGCCGCCTCTACTGCCGTGACACCGTGGAACTTTTACAACAACACGCAGACAACGACAACACTTTAACTTTTATCACTGTTGCAAAGCATAAAATGAACTTAACTGCCAGTGTAACATTAAAATGCTGATTCTGTATATTACAGATCTTCCACATTTTGCAAAAAAGTCGCCGCAACAGACCATCTGTTTGGACATTTAACCGTGCTTTAGAGTGGTGGGATGTGATTGTTCCCGGTTTTACAAACACTCAGTGGCTGGAGAACTTTCGAATGTCTGAAGAAACATTCATCCACTTATGCAAAAAACTGCGTCCAGCGATGGAGAGACGGGACACAAACTTCCGTGTGTGTGTACCTAAAAGAAAAGAATATCCAGTGACGCAGTAATGATGATTTTCTCCGGCCAATCAGTGACCAGCAGAGTTTACACGTCACGTTTTGGTAACGGTTCGGCGCGCTTGGAAACTCGGCTGAGGTGGTACTAAAAAAAGGACCAGGTACCAGGTACTGTTCCCAGTGGAAAACCCCCCAAAAGTGAGCTGAACTGAACCGTGTCGTGCCGTACTATGCAGTGGAAAAGCGCCATATGGTACCAAAACAACAGCAATGTCGAAAAATGATGGCTCATACATAAATTTGATTATGGAAGCAATCAAATACTGACTACTAGCTGATCTTGACTTTGTGGTATAGTTCACTTTAATCTTGTTTTCATACTTGAGCTGAGCAGTCAAGTTTAATGTACTAACAGAAAATCAAAGGCCTGTGGAGTGACATATCTTCAATGAGGAATTGTACATTCCTAAAACACAGATTGCTCCAGTATACTAATACCAGAAGCCCATTTGGGATGGCCAATTCATTACCTAAGGTAACCACCTCATGGTTAAGATCCTCAAAGGGAGCTAAAATAAAAGTCTATAGAGGTCAAATTTTTATTCTTAGTGGCAGAAACCTCAGAAATTTTACTGAATAATGGTAAAAATAATAAACTAATAAAAAAGAAATATTTTCTGTGTAACCTTGACAGGATTAAAGTTCACAGGAATTTTGCTTTCATTCATCTGTCAAGAATTGACAAATATGGTACAGTAAGGGTAGAATATTGGGACTGAACAATATGTTAACAATACGCCCCTTCACCACATCTGGCAGGGGGACAAGAGTGGGAAGCACAGTATCTCCCCCTGGACACTAGTTGGCAGCCTCCCTGGGTTGCAGTGGTGCCTCGGACTCCCCCAGGGCTTCATGGGGGTTGGAGTTCTGTGCAGCTCTGTGGGTTCCGCAGGCGCCACCAGGGGGTGCTGCTACAGGAGCAGCTGGCCCCTTTTGGTCACTGGTTTCACCTTACCAGGAAATGCAGCCGGATGTCAGCAATCAACCACCTGGAGCACTTCCGGGTACCCAATAAAAGGGAGCTAGCGACTACCACTCAGCGGCCAGAGTCAGGTGGAGGAGGACAAGGTTGCCAGGGAGGAGTGGTGGTGCCGAAAGAAGAGTGTGTGAACTTGTGTTTAATTGAACTGTGTTTGGGACTGTGTCGTGGCTGGAGGGATTACGGGGAAGACATGCCCTCCAGATGAAGAATAATAAACAGTTTATTTTGTTTTACACACGCCTCCGTGTCCAATCCGTGTCGGGTCGGGCAATATATAGCATCTTCTTACTATATATTTATATATATATATATATATCACGGGGTTCGCCTGGGTTGCTTTGGGGCCACGTGACAGATAGGGGTTGCTGTCGTCCTCTTGAACCCTTTAGATCAGACGCCAGACACCAGATAAAAGTCCAATAATTGACTTTATTCCAATAATAAAGTGCACAAAGCACCCTCCACTCCACAATACTCATAAATAATACAATAAACAATAATCAATCCTCCTCTCCCAGACGTGTTGTTCCCTTCCTCCCAACTCAGCTCGCCCGTCTGGGATCTCTGTCCATGTGACTGGTAACACTTTCGGGTCAGATAAAAACTCCTTTTCTTCAACTCGGGCTGTAGGGCAAACAGTCCTTGGTCCTCCCTGTAGCAGCCTTTGGCGGCCCCCATGGTATCCAGCAGGGCTGTGAATAAACATTCCAATGTCCATAATGTTCTGCTGGAATTCGGGGCACCTCCATGCTACAGGGATGGCTCCATCTGGTAGCCTGGGGGTATTGGCCGGGATGAATGGCTGGCCATATACCACAATATATATATACAGTGATCCCTCTCTATATCGCGCTTTGACTTTCGCGGCCTTACTCCATTGCAGATTTTAAATGTAAGCATATCTAAATATATATCACAGATTTTTCGCTGGTTCGCGGATTTCTGCGGACAATGGGTCTTTTAATTTATGGTACATGCTTCCTCAGTTTGTTTGCCCAGTTGATTTCATACAAGGGACGCTATTGGCGGATGGCTTAGAAGCTACCCAATCGGAGCATGTATTACGTATTAACTAAAACTCCATAATGATATACAATATGCTTCCCGCGCGGTGCTTGATTGTTTGCTTTTCTATGTCTCTCTCACTCTCTCTGCCTGACGGAGGGGGTGTGAGTAGGGGGGCTGTTTGCACAGAGGCTATTTGGTTAGAAGATACGGACACTCCTCTAAAAAATGCTGCTTTATTGTGGTGCTTCGGCATACTTAAAAGCACAAAAGCACGTATTGATTTTTTGATTGTTTGCTTTTCTTAGTGAGCGCTCTCTCTTTCTCTCTCTGAAATTCTCTGCTCCTGACGCGCGCACTCCTTTGAAGAGAAGATATATTTGCATTCTTTTAATTGTGAGAAAGAACTGTCATCTCTGTCTTGTCATGGAGCACAGTTTAAACTTTTGACTAAAGGGTGTTATTTCATGTCTAGAGGGCTCTAATAATGTTAACAGTGTGGGAGAGTTTATAAGGGCTTAAAATATATAAAAATAACCATACAAACATATGGTTTTTACTTCGCGGATTTTCATCTATCGCGGGGGGTTCTGGACCGCAACCCCCGCGATCAAGGAGGGATTACTGTATAGTAGATAGCAGTCTAGATAACTGTTAAAAAGCTGATGTTTGTATTTTTAGAGCAATGATTATTCAGTTCACTTTCCTTGTAAATATATATTAACATTCCCTGCACCCTTCCTCCATATCCTGCAACAAACAACAGATGCTGTATGGAGACTTAGACTTACCCCTGTGGTCTTGATTTTGGTGTAGGCATACTTTTCTCGGGTGTCACGTTCAAAACGATAAGTAGGGGCAAATGTGATGTCTTCTTCCTCTGGTAGGAAATGAGACAAGAGCATTTTAGAATGAATTTCCTTGGCATTTTCATGAAAAGCAACCAACAGACTGGGAATTATGATATTTAAGAATGTGAAAAGTTTTGATGACTACAGATGCTCTGAACTATACAGCGAAAAAATTATGGGATAATCCTTATTTCTTATGTACTGTGACGGATGGCCAGGACCATTACCCGGCTGGGCTCAAGGAAGAGAACACGGTTGGGACATTATCTCCCCCAAAATGCTACAGGGCAGTCCCCCTGGGTTGCTACAGCACCACAAATCCCATAGGGCATGTCAAGAGTCATAGTTTGGAGCAGCCCTGTTGGGTTCTGTGGGTGCTGCTACGGGGTCCTGCAAGCACTGCTTAGCCCTTTGTGACACCCCTTCCACCACACCTAGAACTGCAGCTGGAAGAAGGTTAAGGAACACCTGGACTGTGTACTGTAAAAGGAGCCACCTCACCACTAGTTGGGGAACCAGAGTTGGAAAGAAGTGGACAAAGCTTGTGGGAGGAGGAGTGGAGACAGACAGAGAGAAAGAGAGACGAAGAAGGAAGGACTGTGCTTGTTTGTACATTTGGTGCTTTGAATTGTGCTGTGTAGTGGGGAACAACAGAAAAGCACTTCCCCACTTAAATAAATGTGTGTTGTCTGGCAAGCCTTGTGTCTCTGCCTGTCTGTGTTGGGGTTGGGGGAGCCAAATGCTCCCTGGTGGTCCACAGTACGTAGATGATAACCCAACTAGGAAATGAAAAAGTTAACATGATCAAAAACAAGCAGGGGCCATTACTGGGACATCGAAATAAACCAAACATCAAGCCTAAAATGATATCTAACAATTCAAAGTCAGAAAATACTCAATGCCTGAACGTCTTTACCCACACTGTGAAAATACCTTTATTTCTTTCTTTAAATTATCCAGAAACCTAAATGCTTGTGATCACATCCCAGCAATCACTAGATGTCAATGATCAATGTCACAAACAAGAACCTGGCCATGGTCATGCAAAAACAAACACAATAGTGGCAATGTTGACCAAGGATGACCAAAAATGGAGGTCTTTAAGGCAGTTTTCAGTCCATATATATATCAAGCATATCCACTTTGAACTATTAGCTGCCACCTGAAAATTCTGCTTTCTGAAGTACAGCTACCTAGAAAAGAGTGAAGCCATTAAAAGCTATTATTCTGATAAGAGCATCTCTGCCACCCACACACTGAGGCTAATCAAGGTTTAAATGTTCTTAGAGATCTCTAGACATTTTAAGTGGGAAGACAGATTTATGTTGCACAAATTGGAAAGCTAAACATTGGTCAATAAAACTGTACCAAGAGGACAGGTTTATAGTAAAATATCAACTTTAAGTACATAGGGGTGGGAAGACTGTCAAAAATGGTTTTAGAGTCAGGTTCTGTTATTGTCTCTACAACAGTATTCCTAAATGTGAAGGAAAGCAGGCACTTGTTTGGTTAAACATGCTCAGGCTGAACGGCCTTTGATAATGAATGCCTGTACCTGTGACCAGTATGTGGAGATGATTTGGAGTAATGATGGCTAGAAAATACCAGAGAGAACAGTTGCCATCGGTGGACAAGACACCTCATGCAAGGGTGACTATTTGGGAATGATCACTGTGAAATGGATGTTGGGCTGTAGTAAGGGTGCATTGTCTCACCAAAGTGGAGGAAGACCTTCCCCTCATTTCGTTCAATTGTGAGCTGGTCTCTGCAGAGCAGCTCTGAGTACTGCTGTTGTCGGATCTTTGCAATGATGTTTTCAGCCTCCTGTTCAACAAGAAACAAAAAACTTTAAAACTTAGTTTAACTCAACTGCCATTTGCCTAATATGCCTTCTCACTTAGCAACAACCATCTGCCAAGTTCAATAGCACCACTGTCTTGTTTTTCTTCAAATTTCATTGAGGCAACACTGTGAGAGGAAATTGTACACTGAGGCCCATTACCGATGAGGGCATCTCGATTCGATAATTCAGATCTCCCAGCCAGAAGAGGTATGTGAAACAATGGGTGATGTCGAATGGATTCAACTTCTTATCCACCAAGTTCAGGAAGCGTAGAATGCTGAAGTAGTTTTGGTTTCGTCTATAGGGAGAGAACACAAAAGACAAGGTAGGCAAACCTCATATCTGTTTTATACTCGTAAAATACTGTGTGTAGCCTATAATTTAGACGATGTAACTCAGAAAATTTGCAGGCATGAAAGAAACAGAAGAAAATAACAGAGTCAAGCAGAGTGCAGGGGTGGCTGACTAGTGAGGAGTTTCCAGAACCAAAGTTGAGTTTGGGATGGTGTTAAACATGAAACCTACTGAGAAAAGGGTGAAAAGATGAGAGTCACGGGAGTGAACCTTCTGTGACACCAGTGTAAGCGAGAGAACATGCATAGCTACTTTAAAAGTAGCTACTAGCTACTAGGCCAGTGATCCTTAAAGTCTAGATATGGGGTTAACGTTGGAGAGCAAAGACTTGCTGTCGGGCACAAGAGAGATGGATTGTTTTGGAGTATTCCATTTAAGCAGGCAAGTAAGTGAGGCCTTGAGCAAATAGATAAAGCAACTGCTTGGCGTGATAGTCCAAGAATGGCAGCAGAATACTTTTTTTACATGCATCTATTTTGATATAAATGAACTTCTTGGCATTATCCCAGGTGTGAAGTGATACTAGTTAGGTATTTTTCTGTTACAATGGACAGTGACATTTGATTGTTGGTAGGAAAATCATATGTGATAAACATTTATCTATCATTGGTATAGTAACTGCATATGATATTCTAATTGTGGATCTTAAAATATGGTTGTAGTGGCTTGCAATGCCTTTAGTCAATTCTGATTAATTATTATAGTTAGGAAACTGCTGACAGACTCAATCAATCAATCAGAGTTGAGGCAATTATCTTTCTGTAGTGCCTATCGTAACAGGCAGCATAAAGGAATCACAAGAAGGTTAAGAATTACAAATTGACATTATAGGTTTATATAGTGTGCAAAACAGCATGAAATATGTCATCACTCTCTAGTGCCATGAAGAGCTTGTATAACTACCTTACCTTAAACTGTCTATTTTATTCTTCAAAACAACAGTTTAGAAGGTTCCCAAAATCCCATGGTCTATAGTACTACTTGCTCACTTATTCCATGTATCTATGGCTTTTTCTGTGATAAAAAAAAGTTTGTTCTAAGTTCTAAAGTTTGTGTTTTTCAGTGTGAATGACTGTGCAATTAGTAACCAGTGCAAAAACAACACCAAAATTAAGCACAGTTACATGGTAACAGCTTCGTGAATTATTAAATATGTAATTAAGGAAATGTGCAGGTAAGTGTGAACATTGAAAAAAACTATTAATTAGCATCTAAACTGCTTACTACTTCCTGAAACCCAGCTCTCTATAAAAGAGTGAAAGCAGCAAAATTAGATTTTTGGATAACAATATTAGTGTCCAGAGCCCTTAAGCAAATATCTCATTGCTGTCACAACACATACCTGAGTTTCTTTTCACTACCAGAGGTTAGATGGCTATTTACAAATCCAAAAGCTGTCCCATTGAACATGAAGGAGATCCCTACAGCCCCTTTGTTGCCTGCAAAAAAATAGTATTAACAACATTTATTTCTAGCTAGTAAAAAATAAAGAGTGACAGGAAATTAATAAACACATTTTGTGAAACACACATTTGATTGAAAGATGTTTAAAAGCCAAGACGTTTGTGCACAAGTGTACCCCTTGGGATATAGTAAATTCATTGTAAAAGCTGTGGCCCAGGATCTCAGTGACAGGAAAAGGTCATCTTTGTTTTTTAAATGTAAAGGTTATGATAAGATGCCAAGTATCAATGCCAAGCAGCAATCTGTGAGAACTATTTCAGCTATTCTTGAAGGCTGGAAGTTAACAGAGAGTGAATGTGCCAAAGGAATTTCAGTTTTACATGACAGCTCCAGGCCTTCTCACATAGGAGCGGGATGACCACATGATGTTATGCTCTGGCTTTCCAGCAAGCCCCATCACTAAACAATAACTGTCTGTTAGTTTTAGGTTTTCATCCATGAAAAGTAAGTACTATTGTACTAAACACTGTTTTGGCATTTAATTCATGGTATTCTCAAACTGTTCAGGAATTCTATATCTTAAGTTACACTTATTTAATACGATTATATTAATTATGTATATTATATATTAATTACATTTAACCTCAGGTAAACAATTTACTTGCCAGATAGTATACAAGATCTGCTTATTTGACTGCAATCCTGTCTTCCACCTAAAATCATCCTGTGCTGACAAAGGCAGTCAGTGGTACAGAAGGTAATGTAGTATTGAAGATTAGCTGTATAAGTAAATTACACCAAAATATACTGAAGACTCATACACCTAGAGTTTCAGAAGATGACCATCAAATAGATGCTGAACAGTTAAGTACTTTCTTGGCAGCTCACAGGTTCTATAATGTAGCATTCTGCTGCAATATTAGTCAAGATAGTGGTCACTAGAATCCATTGTTTCCTCTTCTTGGTAATTTCAGGTGTTTGTTGTGGCTTTCTAATACAACTTTCAATTATATTTGTGTTCTCTGGTTTGGTCACATACAGAATTTTTCTTTGGACTCTGAATCTTGAAGTTTAAAGAGACTCCCTTCTATAATATTTTAGTGATTTTTTTAAACAAGTTTGTATTGATGTTTGATATGCCAAATAAGGAGACAGTTGTTTGCAATTGGATACTGAATGGTAAAATGTAAATAAGCCTCAAAATGCCAGGTTCAGAAAATGCAAAGATGGAGCAAAACAAATGTGTTGCAATACACCTTCATAATGCTTGACTGTGACCACTCCCTTATCTTTAGCAAAATCAGAGGTTTTCTTCTTTTTCGTAGCTCTTGTGTATATTTGAGGTATTTACCCTTTTTGTTTGTTGTTAGAATATTTTTTGAGCCTCTGTAAAAAGTTATATTTCCCATTCAGGACATTCTATCTATCTATCTATCTATCTATCTATCTATCTATCTATCTATCTATCTATCTATCTATCTAAAAAGTGTAAATAAAAGGGTATGTACTGAAAAGGTAAGTCAAATTCAGATTGAAGAATGCTGGATGGTGGGAAGAAATGTCCATCACTCCTGTGTGGATATTTGTTAAAGAGAGTGGCATGCAGATAAGTGAGAAAATTAAGCCAGCTGTAAATTGATTTTGAATATGTGATATCCATTTGGTAATTGTGTTGTATACATTATATATATTCTCAAATGTCTGCAGTAAACGCAAGTGACAATCTCCATGAATTAGGTGGCTTTTATGGCAAATAAGTTAATCTTTTTTACAGCAATTCACACAAATGGATTTTGCATTCATACTAGGTCCCAGTCTTAATGCTGTTGTTGTACTTTAAAAAAGTGCTTTGATTTATGTTGGAAGAAAGCAAAAAAGGCATTGATATTTAGGATGATCAGTATGTGTGAAGTTTTAAGACAACAGGCAAAAATCGTGATAAAATAAATGGGATTCAGAGGAAAACATGGTGGTCAGAACATAGGGAATAGAGATAAGTCAGAGTACAGGAGTCTTGTGGAGGGCTTTGTCTTGTGGCGCAAGGAGAATCTTCTGCAACTCAGCATCAGGAAGACAAAAGAGTTGGTGGTGGACTTGTGGCATTGCCAAAGAGCTTCTGAGGCAAATCACCATTCATGGTGAGGATGCGGAAGTAGTGCACTTCAGTGTACTTCTGTGATGAGTAGTCCACGAAGCTGTGGTGATTTTTAAATAAATAAATAGTTGGACACGCTTGCACTGGGGAGTGGAGCAGGTGCTAGTGATTGCTCATCTCAGGGTGGATACAAGGCAGTCAGTTGACCATGTGTTGCTTAACCAGCATGTGTGGACAGTCTGATTGTCTCATTATCAGCCTGGGGCAGCAAATAGGTGGTCACACCTGCAACCATTCCCCTGCATATAAAAGGAAAGTGCAAGGGGAGATCGGGAGGAAAAACAGAGAAATGAAAACAGATCAGAGGTTAAAGGGAAAGAAAGAGAAGAAGGCAGGAAGACAGGAGAGAGCCAGTTCAGGTATAATCAAGAGTGAGAGAGAATGAACCAGGAGGCAGGCAGCTGTGAGGAGAGCCCCTCCATGGAGCGGGTGGTCACTGCTCAGGGGGCTGTCGTGGGGTATCGCTACAGCTGAGTGACTTGAAAGCTGGTGTGATCAGGTGGTGCAAGCGGCTATCCACAGAAGTCTGGGAAGGCAGCAGGAGTCAACGAGGCTTGGACGGGGAGCCCCACTGTGAGCATCATGGCCTTTGGGGACCTGAGCTTTGGGTCCAGAGTGAGAACCTTGTTATAGCTCATCCCAGTCATGACTATTGATGGTGTCAGGTTCAAGAAGCTCCCAAAGCTGAAATGGGAGCATGGAGCCGACCCACACCATCACAACTTCACATAAACAGCAAATTGTACTGGTCACAGTGGTGTTATACAAGAAGGGTCAGAGCAGATTGTACTTAGTAAGGAGACTAAGCTCTTTTGATGTGTACAGCAAGTTGCTGGAGAGGTTTTACCAGTCAATAGTAGCCTGTGTATATTATTCTACTGTACAGTATGGTTTCCTGGGAAGGCAATCTGAGTTCAAAAGAAGCAGAATGCCTGAACAAACTTATCAAGGAAGCCTTCTCCATCACAGGGTGATCTCTAGACACAGCAAAAGCTGTTGTGAAAAGAGGATGGTGGCAGAGTTAGATGCCATCATGAAAAATCCCTTCCATCCCCTCCAGGAGATGCTGGCTTGGAGTATTTTTAATTAAAGACTCATTCCAAACATGGTATCCCAGATTAATATGTATACTATTTAATTTGCTATTATTGTGCAAATACACATTTATTTTTTTATTCATTATTTATTTATCTGTATGTTGATTGATTGTATTATTTGTCTTGTAAGTCTGGATGTTTGTCTCTAAAACATTTATCTAATCTAAACCTATGTCATGTTTTAGGTGAGGCTGAGAGAAATCCTTTCTTCTATAATAGCAATGTATATGAGTAAACATATGTATTAAACGGGTTTTAGACAGATACAAAAAACAAAAAAAAAAATTTTCTTCACACTGTGTTAACCAGCATCAGCGATCATCCAATGCAATACCTAGAAGTCAACTCATTGTGGTATCACAGATGCTGGTTATTCTCACCACTATTACTGCTGATGCTTTTAAGTGATCTTTAAATAAAATAGAGGGGTGGTTAACATAATGGCTGGTGTACAGTATCAACCGTAGAATGTATACAATGGTGGCTTCCTATACTCTTACAAAGAAAATCAACTTAATGTTGATCTGCTTGTCTGGAACAGACAGGACTGTGCTAATGAGTGCCGCAAAAAAAAAAAAAAAAAACTCCAACTGAGCTTCATTTTAAGCTGGGTGATTGTAAACAGTGACATGGTCTCTGACATTAGGACCAGTAGGAAGGAGGGGAAACCTGCTGGTTATATAAATAAAGGCTGTCAGAAAACATGACAGGCAGTGTTAATTGGGTTTGTGCCAACCAATAGAAACCACAGGGGGTGGGAAATAGGGTTTCACATTAACCAATATACAAAACAGTGACTAAAAGGGTGAAAGTAACATTACCATTGATCAGCTTGGATAAAATCCAAAATACTAATGTGGAGGTGTGACTAATAATAGCAGTGCAACAAGCAGCAAATTATGGATGAGTGGTGGACAGGTGAGGACCTGTGCGAGGCTGCAGCTGGAGACAACCTAGAACCTTGATTGTAGCAGGAGTGAGTGTGACAGCAAGAGCAGTATACTTGAACACTGTGGTGTCTGAGTGGTATTTGAGGAGCAGTGTGAGATTTTCACTGCAGTGAACAGCAGTACATAATCCACAGCTTCAGTTAAAGGAGTAAACTATGTTCAGGAGAGGCATGATGCCAGGTGAAAGACTTAAGGCTGAGGTGAGGGATAATATGTATCTTAGAATTTTAGACCAGGTTAAATAGGGCATCCTTTACGGCCCCAGTACAGTGAAAGTTTGATAGATTTGTGTATAATTTTAATGTTAGTCCCCTTCAGTTCTATTAGCATTCTAATGAATTGTACTCTTTTGCTTCTTATTGGGTTCAAGTAATTAAATAAACTGCTCTTCAAAATCACTATATTGTCCTTCTGCATCCTCATGAACCAAAATAGATTGGGATCATTTTTTTTGTTAAGACTTCCTACAGCTGATCCAGTGAAATCAGGACATTTGAAGCGCTAAGTTAACATTGTTATTATTGATGTTGAAAGTTTACCCAATAAATTTTAGAAGTCATGTACTTCTGTAAAGTGCCAGAAAAATGAAAATAGGACTTGTAGCATGTAGAATTCTCAATTGCAGCATTCCCATGATCTTATTCACAATCCTGTTCCCAGGTATTTTTTACTTTTTGTGATTGGTGATTTTTATACAAAAAATTAAAAGCCCCATCCCAAACACATCCATTTTTATAACAGCATTCATTGCTTACCAAGAGTGTTGGCAATGCCGGTTTTTACGCTGTCTACAAAAATGTGGCTGATTCGGTTTTCATGTTCTGGTTTGGCCAACACAACAATCCGGATGTTCCACAAAGTACAAGAGCTAATCTAAAAAAACCAAAAAAAAAAACCAAGGAATACTACTTTCATGTCCAGCATGCCATCAAATCACTCATTTAAACAAATGTTTAAAGCAAAAACCCCCACTACCATTTTAAAATTGATGGTTGTGATGTTTTTCAGGGTTTTCTTTAGAATATCAATCCAGTCTTTTTCTCCAAGCGTGTCCTCTTGGGTGCCAATCACATAGATGTCATGAGGGATGTGATCAGCCGTGTCATCACAGGTCTTTCCCTGGCCTTTTGACTTGAACCATGAGCTGATGTCAGATGGCGGACTGGCATTACCTATAAAATGAGCATAAAATGAACAGTTCAGTTTGTCACCTCCTCCCCTCATTCTGTTGTGTGAATATTAGAACAGTAACACAATTTGGATGAGAACAGGCCATTCAGCCCAACAAAGCTCGCCAGTCCTATCCACTTAATTCTTTCAAAATAAAATCAAGTCAGGTCATGAAGATCACTAAACTCCTACTGTTTACAACACTTGTCTATGGCTCCCTGCGTGAGGAAAAAGTTCATAATATTTGTGTGAAAATTACCCTTAACAAGTTTCAAACTGTGTCACCATGTTCATGCTGAACTCATTTTAAAGTAAAAGTCTTCATCCACTGTACTAATTCCCTTCATTATTTTAAACACTTCAATTATGTCTCCATTTGCTTAAACTAGAAAGGTTCCGCTTTTTTAATCTTTCCTCATAATTCATCTGAAAACGTATGTAAGGAACTGGGTGGGGGACAAATTCAGAAAGAAAAGTAAATGCATTGGGACATAAAGGGAAATCTTTGTAAGGATGTGAATTTTATGTCTTCTGACAATATTATTAACGTTTTGGTCACTATTGGGCTTAAAACACCTTTTGACAACAAGTTCTCCAGATTCTGGCACTTACCCATATTCCATGTCCCAATGAAGACAGTGATCATGTCAGGTTCCAGCTTGTCAGAGTGCTTATTCTTCATTTGTTGAAGCAGCTGGCAGAAACCTTCCCGTTTCTGAAAGACAAACAAGTGTGATGTCACACATGAGCGCACTTGGGAGACAATTTGAAGGGTTATCTAATGGTATTTCCGCTCCAAGTTGAGGGCTGGCACTGTTGCCTAATACTTCTCCTCTTTTCTCCCCTATAGATCAGATGGCCACTAGTCCCAGTGACACCACTTCTAGGTCATGGTTTTCTGGTCCTGCCCTTCTGGTCTGTAATTTTGAAGCAGTCTGTATTTTGACTCCAGTCTTTAGAAACCTTTTTGAAATGTTTTTGTTATTTTTTTGTCCCATCAGTTATATGGGGTTCGCTTTCAAGGTGCCCCAACATTTTATCTTTGTCTTGTCTTAGCTTACTGTGGTTTAATTCATGGAACTCTTTTTGTTGTCATAATGAATTCGCTGGGTTGTGGTGGCAGGGTAAATGAGTAGAGACAAACATTTAGAGATTCCTCATCATCATTTTATTTTATGGATCAATTCCGATGGCTGGCCATTGTTTGCACTTCCTTCCGTTTCCAATGTTGGTCTTCCTTCAAGTACTCCAGTTTTCACCCACATCCCACAAAGACATGGAGGTTAGATTAACTAGTGAGTCTACACTGGCTTCAGTGTGAGTGAGTGTGAGTGCATGCTGTCACACAGGCGTGCCTAATGAACACCCTAATTGTAATTTACCACCTAGACATGAGGGGGTATTGTGTAATAACATTCTCTTTTCTCCTTCCATTTCTGCAGAAAGGACGATTGACATTTTAACAACTGTGACATCACTTCTGAGTCAGACACATCTGGATCCGCCTCTTCCTCCATGAATCCATCTTAAGAGAAAACAACACCATCTTGGGCAGACCAATTGATTGATTTACATGATGTCTCAACTTAGGGCTCTACCTTGCACTTTATTTTATGCCTTTTGTGTACTTTTAATAGATGGAGTTTGCCTTCAGGTGCCCCAGACCCTTTATCTTGTGCTTTTGTTCTTTACAATTGAAAGTTGTGCTCTGCGCACAAAGAAAAGTCATGTTTCAAAACATTTTTTCAACCAGCAATTACCTTGTTTTAAAGAGTTAAGCTGTGAAATGCGGATGCAAAATTAGTCAACAAGTTTGTCCTGGAATGGAAAATCTTAAATTTTTGAACTGCAAATTGATTGATTAAATTGTAATTATTTTGCTCAAATGAACCTGGATAAACTAAATTGAATTTACAGGACTTTAATTACAGGTGTTGCAAGCATCCTCTCTTGTACATTCTTCCTGTATTGTACCAATACTCTATGCATGTGTTCCAGTCGGGTTTCTTTTTCAATTCGTTTATAAGTGCAAATAAGTGCAGATGCCACAGAACCTGTCCTAATTAATTTATAACCTGGAAAAGGATGTATCATATAAGACTCAGAATTATAGAATAAGTTTACATCTTGAGAAAGGAAGAACTTAAAAGATCAAACACTTTCATCAGAGTCAAGTCATTCATTATCAGGACAAGACAGCCAATCAAATGTGTGCAATGTCACATGTTCTGACACTTGTTGTGTGCATTGTAACATAAATACAGCTTGCTCAAGAGACCAAACATGATGATGACAGAAACAATATCATAAATCAAGACACGTGTGACCATTTCATCTGGACATCAGAAAATGTAACCTGTGAATAATACTGATCACTAAATCAAATGCCATCCAGAACCACCCCTTGACATTTTTAAGTAAGCTTTTCTAAGATTATTCATATGCAGACTTTGCTATCTACTTTATTTTCTTCTACTTGGTATTGTTATGTATTAATAAATACAACATTGCTTCAATATTTTCTATATTTTGTCTTTTATCTAGAGTGAGAGGGTGCCAAGTGTGAGCAAAATTGCCACTTTCTTGCCCACAGGGTTTCTCAAGGCTATTGAGGTCTCTCCTCAATAATTACAACAACTGCAGTAAAAGCAAGATATAGTTTGGTTAGTAAGTGGCATATAAACAAAAGAGTTGCACTTTTATGTGTGTTTTGATGACACCTGCATGGTTGTTAGAGCTGGTAATAGTGAATTCCCTATATAGAAACTGTTATGCTGAATATTGCGGAGTGACTGGCAATTGACACTATGCAAAACATTATCTGGCTGGGATCTCTGTGTATGCATGTGCATCTATGTGTATGTTAATCTTCCAGGGTTCCATGGTTGGAGTCGATGATCTCAATAAAGATTCTGGTAAGTCTCACAAACTTTACAATAATACAAAATGTAATATTTAGTGTGGGTATTGTAGTGATATAGTGATTAGCACAGCATCACAGTCATGGTTTCAAATCATGGTCCCATCCATGTCTATGTGGATTTTTCTCCAGTTGTTCTGCTTTTATTCCCAACACCACAGAGACAGAGCAGAAACAGGTAAAAAGATGACTTGGACCCATATGAGTGAGTGTGAGTGTGTATGTGAGTACACACTGTGACAGACAGGCAGCAGATGTGGAGTTTATATACTTAAAATAAAATAAATGAGTTGGAAAATGTATGTACATATGATATTTAATATTTGGTTTGACAATATAATGTAATAAATGTGTTTCGGTTTTGCTCTATAATTTTTTTTTTGTCTTGACCCCATCTTGGTCCTTTTAGTTTCTTTGAGACCCATACCTTTCTGAACACCAGGTTCTTGGAGAATCATCGACAATCCTAATCAAGGGGGGTTATCAACAACGTTTGTTGGAGCAATTTTGATTTCTTAATCAACCCACAGTGACCCACTGCAACCCATCATTACCATTAAATACAACAGTAATTTCCAGACCCATAATTTAAGAAACCTTGTCCAATACTCATCAATTAATCATGTATAACATTTACTAAAATATTTACATTTGTAATCTCTACACATATGGTTATAAGAAAACAACAGAAAACAAGTCAAGGAGTACCTCATGGCTTCAGTATCAGATATATATTTGTTTAATCTCCTACAGCATCTTTGAGTGTGTGATTCACTATTTAATTTAAAGAATTCAGCTGGATCAGCTTTATCAATACTTTTGATAATTTTTGAAGGCTTTAGTTAGGTTTCTAGTAGTTTTGTATGCATGAGGCTCAACAGGTTTAATCCTCTTAGTCTGTTGGGGTAGACCTGCAGGCTTTAAATGTGTGTTCACTTTTAAGTGTGCAGATGATTTAGAATTATACCACATTCATTAACTGGTAAGTGTATTTAAAAATACTTTGTGATTTAAACCTGTAACCTATGTATTTCTGCAAAAAAGGAAATGAAAATTTAAATTATAAAATGTAAAATACCTCTCATTGTAACCTGCTCTTATGCACATTGCTGTAGCAATACATTAATATATCTGTCCATTTCATGAAACCACATAATTAAGTCCCATGGCCGTAAGAAGCTATGCTATTATAAGACTACTTTACCTGTAAGGGGTGCCATTTGTATTATACTTAAACAATAAATATGTAGTTTAGCTGTGGTTTCACAATATATAGCACCTAGAAATGTAAAAAAATATATATCTTAAACTGCACAGACAATATATGTGAATGATGTGTAGTTAAATGCAGGTTATATAGAAGTTACACATTGTATCAGATGGAAAATTTGAATACAGTCTAAAACCAGTAGGCTTTGTATTATGCATCTAACAATGTTTTCATAGTGAAAAAAGGGAAGGAGGTGATTAAAAGCAAAGCATGACAGACAACTGCACACCCTGTTCCTGATAAGATAGCAAAGCAGTCCTAATCTATAGAGAGTAACGTCTACCTCACCTTAGAGTCTGCAAAGACATATTCCTTCTTCATGGTCTTATCCTTCTCTGTGCTCAGCATAATCACCAGCTTGTTAGGGACCCTCTGAGATTTAATCAGCTGTAGGACTGAACATACAGACATGTCAGTAGCACAAATGCCTTGTACTAGATACACATTTTTTTATACTGTTTAGCTCAAACTGAGAGATCAAATTGATTGGCAGTCGCCTTATGGATGTATAAGAGAGATTAGATAAATATTTTGCATTTTTTATTGCAGTACTGCAGGCCTTGGATCAACACTATCCGTGTTAAAGTTTAAAAGCTTTAGTTCTAGATTTTATTACATTTTGATCACTGTCTAAATGATTTTGGGGTGACTCAGAGGCCTAGCATTCTCGATTATACACAGGGATATTTTTATCATCTGCGGTGGGCTGGCTCCCTGCCCAGAGTTTGTTTCCTGCCTTGCGCCCTGTGTTGGCTGGGATTGGCTCCAGCAGACCCCCGTGACCCATTAGTTAGGATATAGGAGGTTGGATAATGGATGGATGGATATTTTTATCATTGGCATCTTACCAATTATCAAGGTTATCTCATAGTCAAATTTAAAGCCATATGCCAAATTCCTGAATTTCCTGATGGCTTCTTACTGAGTCAACAGGCAAATGTTGCATTAATCATTAACATTAAACTGTAGTCTTACCTAGCATGAACATTTACAACTATTAAAGTCAGCTTCTGCTCCTCCTGAGCAAGTTAACTGGGTGAACTGTCTCACAAAGTGAGTGAAAAGAGTTTGTAAACTGGAGAATTTGGGCTAATAATCAGCATGAATAAGATGGGACTTTTGCAAAAGCCTGACAAAGCTTACTGCTACAGTACTACACATATCTGTGTCAATGGCTGCTTTTATCATGTTGTTGTACTTTCACTGGGGTCGTCTAATTTCTATGGTTTTGTGCCTTTTCTACCTGCTTATTACATATGAGTGTGTGCAACTGTGTGCATTTGCTGTATTAAAAGTGTTCTACTTCTGCAGTTTTTGTAGTTTCTTTTATATATTAGTTTCTTAGTTTATTATCAATAAATATTTTGTTAGTTTGTATATGATTTAATGCATTTTAATAGAGGGCTGTGATGCTTTTCTATATTTCTTTCTCTATTATTATTTTGGTTTTATTATAGTTGTGCATCTTTTATTTAATTTTACCCACCTTTATTATTATTGTTTTTGTTATATTTACACTATATAATTTTGTTCAGATTTTACTTTCTTCATTGTTTTTGTAACATTTTGAACTATTTTCGATCACTATTTATTATCATCACTAGCTGATTTACCTAACATTGCCTAGGTGAGAAAACTGAAAGGAGCAAAGGTAAAAAGTAATTACAAATTATATATTACCAAACTCCAATCTCCTTAAACCTCTTGCAATTAGTACATAACTATTGTTAATATTGGAATGTGTCATTTGTAGGACACACTGATATCAACCATTCCATTGTTTTGGCTAAAACACAGATCCTGGCTTAAAAACCAGGGCCAGATTGTCTTACTGTCAGCTACAATGTCTTAGTCTGCATGGTGGGGCCCCTCACCGGAATGCAGCTTTGCGCCTTATCTGTTAAGATGATCAATACCAGACCTTGTAACATCACACAGATATTTCTTGGAGGCACAAGTTGGGTGGCCAAGTTCTGCAAGACAAACCATAAAGCAAGGATGACCAAAATTGATGGGCAGAACTGTTTACCATTGGTCAACCAGAAGATGGACTTATGAGCACTCAAGACGTCAATGACAATAGCTCTACTCCTTCCTTCAAAATCATCAACCAAACTTTAACTGGCCACATATTCTCACCAAGCTTAAACTCAACCTGGCCAACTTTGGCTGCACATAACTAAAATCTGTAGATGAAAGGGTGTGGTCGCCAGAGAAGTTGAAGCAATCCTTTCACTCCAAAGGGCAACTGTGTTGGACTGGAAGGTTGGAATACTTGACTGTACTGGAGTTTGGAGAAGGTTGCCATTAATCCGATCCTCCTGAGGAACAGCAATTGCACAAGAAAGATTGAGAGAGACCTAGGTAAATCACACATACACCTTGCTCACAACCGGGGTTCATTGATCACCAGCTGACCAAGCAGGCAAAATTTTGCTACCTACCAAGTACAATGTATGTGCGTAAAACCCATGAAGAGAAACTACAGTAACGCCCACAACCAGAAGGTGCTACCAAAAAAACAAAGAAGGAGATGAACTCCTGAAAAAGAAAGAAAATTCTTCCACTTGTCCAGACATAGCTGACAAGGAAAGGAACAAACAAATGCTTACCTCAACTATAAATATTAGTTTTATTGTAAGAACTATTAATTGTAATTTAATAGCTAAGAGAAAGCCAACAAATGCATTATGGTATTGGTGTAACTGTAACTAAAGATAATAACTTTGTGATGAACAAGTTCTAACACCGTTATAAGTTTTTTCCTAAAATCGGTCCGAAAGTGCAGAGCAGCATCTCACATGCACCCACAGAGAGAGTTAGAGAGAGAGAGAGAGAGAGAGTTCTGTGTGTGGGTTGAATGTTACACAGTGCAAAGGCTACTGTGAGCAATGAACGACACTGTATAAAACAAGAGGTTAATGACTAGATAAAGAATTTATATATCTTGAAAATATAAAAGATCGTAATTCCAAACTCCAACAGAGTAAGTGAAAGTGTTAATGTAGACTTTAGGCAATTTATGAACTTCATTCATAAATTGTAAAAATCTCTTCACAATTCTGTCATTTCCACCGGAAAGTAAAACAGAGATCTCTCACTCAATATGACATCATGTGAGGGCTGTCATATGGGTTGTTTTAATTAGTTACCATCAATACGGGAAGCAAAACCGAGCAATCACACACCCAACACTACTCTATTTTGCTATCCCTGAGGTGGACAAGTTAAAATCCATTGTCCTACTCTTTTAATAGAATATGTTTGGGCTTTCCTTCTGGTGCAAAGATCACTAAATTGCAATATGTAACTCAGGGGAAACTGTGGGCCCACACAGGGTGCCATGTGGCCATATTAAAATAGTGTGGGAAATGGCTGACTAAAGAGGGTGTTAGATGTAATTGTAGATTAGAAACTGTACCCAGATTTCCTAGTTGAAAGGCAAATGTGTTAACTATCACACTACCATCACAATCTTGATAATCTATGAGGTGTTTCTTCTCTGTTGATAGATTGCAAAATAATATTTTAGCCGCTGCCCCTGAACCAAAGCCAATCTCGCTAACCTCAAGGAGAACAAGGTTGAAAATTACCTATCAAAACCCTGACTTGTGGCGGGAAGTATCAATGTGCCAAATTACAAGTCTGACAGAACAAACAAACAGAAATTGTTCTTTATAGACATAGAGACAAACATTATTATTACTATAAGTAACAGTAGTAATATGAATACAATTTGTATTCAGATTCATATCTGTACTTTGCATTTATGTTTTTTAATTATGATTACCTTGTACCTTTACTTTCACATTTATAAGGCTTTATGTTTTTTTTAATAATTCACCATATTTGTTTGTTGTACTTGCATTTCAAAGTTCAATTTGTTATTTGTATTGCTTACCCATCCATCCATTTTCTAACCTGCCTATTTAGTTCAGAGTCACAAGCAGCTGGTGCCTATCCCAGCAATTTTGAGATAAAAGAACCAACCCTGGATGGGGTGCCAGCCCATCTCTGGACACATTCATCCACACACCTACAAGGAGCCAACATAGAATGACCAATTGGTCTAACTAAGCATTGTCTTTGGGGTAAGGAAGGTAGAATGAATGACATGGAGAAAAGGCCATTCAGGCAAATGGAGAACTTTCTACAAACAGATCCAAGATGCAGAAATACTGGGTACATAAAGTGTAATGCCAACCAGGGTGCCACCATTTGGGCAGCTCTATTATGACTATTACTTCCGCCATCATCATTACTGTGGTGCACTCCATCAATATTTGCACCCTTGGTAATGGAAAGCAAACTACACTGAGAATAACATGTCTTTATTGATTATCCTCTTGATTCTTTATTCAACATGTTAACAAAAATCTGAATATTCTTTAATTGAAGTAAAATAATTGAAAGGAACAAGAAGTTCTCATCACTAAACAAAATGTTTCTCAAATACATATGTGTCACAATTATTGGCACTCTAGGAAGTTGTATGAGTAAAATTTCACTGAGGTATGTTCCCATTCATATTTGAAGATTTCAACTCCATCTGTGTAAATAGGAATACTTAAGTGGTCACCCATGTATTCCTGTTTCACTTAAGTATAAATGTGAAATAACATAAACAGGCCAAACACCCTTAATTATCAAATCCAATGGGAAAGACCCAATAATACACTTCACTTAAGTATAAATGTGAAATAACATAAACAGGCCAAACACCCTTAGTTATCCAATCCAATGGGAAATACCCAAGAATACACTAATAACAGTAACCTCTTCCTTTATTAGCAAAAAAAGCTTTGACGATTGCCAACCAACACATGGTCCTTACTTTGTGTCGGTGTGTAAAACTTATCTTCAGGGCCGTCTTTGGATTTCTTGATGATCAGCTTTCCCTCCTCCACATCTACTTTGAGGTGGATTTTCGTCAAAATGGCCAGCATGTCTGATTTCACCTAGAGAGGCAAAGAGGCTTTGTCAAATTAGGGCTTTCTTTTAGGCTGGAATCTTGTATCAGAATGGTAGTCACTCTATAAATTAGGCAATAGGGACATCTCTTTAATATTTAGATAAAATGCCTACTGTATGTATTCATCTTAATTTAGAAAGAAAAATCTAAATGTCTTCTAATGACTTAAAGAACAATTTGACACATCCTGGTCATGTACAAGACAGCAGCTTTCATTTACCTCAAAAGTGACTGGAGGTATTAAAGAGTTGCGATGTCCTCCTTCATAGCCAACAGATTCCAGGATGATACCTTTTGTCTGAAAGACAAAGCATGAAAAATGTAAATCTTACACAGTCACCATGCCATGTTTGAAGTGGGCATTCCAAGGAGTGGTCACTGTTTAGCCAATGCCCTATATCAGCGCCAGTCATTCTTTGAAGATTAATTCTTATACTAAACATCAGACAATAACAGACCATCAGCTTCATCAAATAATACCTTTTCTTCTATCGTTTGCAACAAGAAAGTCAATTCGCTCAGTCTGGAGAAGTCTGGACTTTGGGATCCATCACTTGAAATCTTTGCAAGACAGAAAATCATGATAATATGTTAAAACAGCTGAGGTGGAAGACCGATCCGCTAGTCCAATCAATCAATCTTCTTAAAATTAAATGCAGAATATATTGATAAACATATTTTGTTAAAACAGGCCATTATGTAATATATACTTCATTTTTTTTTAAATGTTGCCCATTCGATAAATCTTATGTACACACATACTATTCATTTTCAAACCTACTTAATCCAGTCAAATGTCATACAGATCTACAGCAATGGGTGCAAGGTAGTTAAAAACCAAGGACAGGTCCATCACTGGGCAACCTTTTCAACACAAGCACACTCTAACAAGGTTCATTTAGTATCATCAGTCTACCTAACTCAACATTTTTGGAATGTTGAAGAAAAACCCAGAGTACCTTGAAAAATACTCATGCAGACAGAGGGAGAATGTGCAGACCAGTCAAGTCAGGTTTACTGTTATTTATACATAGTACAATGAAGTTTGTACTTGCATTTCTACTTGGAACAGTTGACAAAAATAAAACACAAACTAAATAAATCAATTAAATTTAATTCATGAATTAAAAAAATTAAAAAACACCTAGGTCTGGCATTCAGAATTAGCATAAAGGATCCATGAAAAAGCAACACCCAGAACTGCGTACGTGTACTACTCTAGCTGATACAGTATATCACCTTACCTAAACAAAATATATTTTCATCGCACCTTTTAGAAGTGGGCTAACTCAGAGCACTGCAAATCTAATTTTGGGATGTGTGAGGTCCCTTAAGTCATATAAAAGATCTACATGAACTCAAGGACAGCACTCCAAATTCATGTGGAAATCACCCCAGTTAGGTATTGTAGGTGCCATGGAGGACAGGCATCATGGCTGGAATAAAGGCTGGATTCTTACTGGGACAGGAGGCCATAATGGATAAACTGGGCGAACAGGCATATCGGGAGCAGTTCATTCCCCCACATGACAGATGGCAGTGTTCCTCAGGGCTGAACCCGAGATACATGAAGGGTGGCATGGCAGTTGGAGTCCAGAAATGCAGCCCTGTCAGGAACTTTGGGTACCTACAGAGGGCGTGGATGGGGGAGAACTGCCCTGGTCTTTCACGTGACCCAGAGGTGTTCTGGATGACCTGGCCGTGACATCAGAAGCAATTCCTGAGTTGGATTTAAAGGAGAGCCCGCAGCCTCACTTAATGGAGTCAGAGTTGGGAGGCAGTGGGCAACATTCTATGGGAGGTGGAAGGAGAGGATATATACAGTATTTGTGTATTGTGGTTGGTGATTCTGTAAGAAAGGTGTTGGAGGTGAAAAAGTCTCTTTTTATTGAACCTGTGCATCATTGTGTATGTGGGTTGGGGCTTAGTGGTGCCCCCTTGTGCTTACAGTATCAAAGCAGACTCTAAAGGTTGCAACACTACATATAGTGTCATTTTCATCAATTCAGTCATTTGTTTTTAGATTGTTAATTTTATCTGTCTTTCACTCACCGATAACCAAACTGTGCTGTGGCAGTATAGCAGGAACATGCCCTTTAGAAGGCACTATTCCATCACAGGTCACGCATTAGCACTCTTCAAGACTATTTAAATAGACACAGAAGCATGTCTTTGGGCTGGGAAATGAAGCTCATGCCAAATTGAAGAAAATGCCAATATCAGAGAGAGTGCACCAAGGCAACCCCAAAGTGAGCCATGATTTAGGTGTTATGAGGAGACATGTGCAAAAATCGATACTCAAAACACAGAATCTCCATTAATGATTCCACCTAAATGTGTATTGTAATAGAAATCAACTTCCAGAATGTCAGGGCAAGCCTTCTGGCCAATGCTGATTTAGTTCAATGGCTCCTGGCGATGCAGTAGCAAATCTTTCAATCTAGATCTGATTATTACTTAGTAGCTAATGATCCTAACTTGAATAGCCAGGTTCGAGAAGTGTGTAATATGACTGATTTGAAATCCCATCTGTTAAGCTGCTAATGGTTATTAATTGCTTGCCTTCTTCATACTGTTTTAATTATTGTTTTCTTTGTGTTGATGTTCATTTGATTCAATTGTGGTTTTCTTCTTAAATAAGGCATTTGAAGCTAGTATTCAGACTGATGGGTGTTATGAAATTGTAAAGCAAAGGCAACATACATTTCAATACCAGTTAATTGTGACCAGATGAACATAACAGTTAAATTACTTTTCCACATAGCCTCAATGCACTTCTAGTGCTGCTCAACTATCTTCTTCATTCCTTGGGAGAAGAAGCTTTTCAGCTGCTCCTGAATCCATATGTGCACTGCTTCCTTAACCTCATCCTTAGAGGAGAACCTGCGACTGTGTAGAACCTCATTAAGTGTGAGGGAGATGTGGAAGAAGTTCACCTGTTGCATTGCCTCCACCGTTGCAGCCGCTGCAAGGGGATGCATGTTGTCATGAAGCAGCTATGAAGTGGTAAACTTCAGAATGTTTCACTGCCTCTGACTACAGCATGTTGTTCAACAATGGTGTAATCCCACAGTATGGCGTTCATTTGATCTTGGCTTTAACTGCACTACCCATAAGCCATCAAAAATGTGTTGTATTGCATAAGCTTCTATCTGTTGTGGTTACTGTGTAATTTTCAAATTGCCTTTATTGTTTGATTTACCCTTGTAAGAAAAACACTGGCTATTTGATATGAAACCAAGAACATGGTGAGGTTACAGACTTTGTATATACATGCACTCCTGAGAATTTAAGAGCTGCAAATCAACTGAGATAGCAGGAGAACTAGAAAAAGAACAAAAAAATGACTCTGCTGCTTTTTTGCTAGTGTCAGGAACCATGCAAAACCAAGTTAAAACCACTTCTTGTTTTGTTTCAATTAACTCATTCTGAAGGTTCACGACATCTGCCATGACACTTTTTATGGTTACGTTGGTTGTACTCTTTACATGGAAATGTACCAATGCATCCAATCACCAATTGATTTCAGCCCTCATGGAAATGACAAGCCTTTCTTGAATTATTATTTCTCCTTTTGTTGTGCTTCAATACTTGTTTTGGGTGTTTGAATTTTGTACAATGCTTGGTTTATGTGCATTGAAAACATTTATTGCAATAAATTAGCCTTACAGTAGTTTTCTTGATATTTTCTTTGTGGTTAAACTAATTGCTGAAATGTAATCAAATTAATATACAGTTACAGTAACTCCTCATTTAGTTTACAGGATTCCAGTGGAAAAACATTTGTGAACCAGACTGTCAGCATGTTCAATATAGTGGACAGTTTATTCAGGTTTGAATGGCTTTTCTCTACATTCATAATGATTAACACAATACAACATCCTAGTACAGTACTTAAGGTCTGAATCAAATTTGAATGGTCAGTACTAATTCTTATGTTGGTTGTTTCATAAACCATCTTATGTTGTTGTTCTCCTTGAAAATGCTTCAATAAAAAAATAAAGTTACAAAGCATTGTAAACCAGAATAATATAATATACTCAGACCTGTTTTACCCAATTCAGTCTGAGCCTATCCAAGTGACAAGTTCCAGTAAAATAAGAGCACTGGTACTACGTCTCCCTTCTTTACAAAAATAAGCAATCTATGACTTCCCACCACCAAGGGTAAGCTGTTTCCCTCTTCTGATTCGGAGTGTGAGAACTGTTCTTGGGTGTGTTTACATTGACAGGAGCTCCTACCTGGTTCCTGAGTCGTCCTGGAGCAACAGCAGGCTGATGATCCAATACTTTTCCAAAGCATTCAAGTGAAGGCATGATGCGTGAAATCTCACTGGAAAAACAACATAAAGAGGGTAGTCTGCAAGTATCTTAAGAGAAACACTGCAAAGAAAATGCAAACCCCCTTGTGAAGAGGGGCAGGGTTCATCCACAGTTTACTGCTGGATGGAATAGCAGTTCTGGGAAAGCATCTTTCAAAAAGCGGTTATTAACATTTATTGGTTTGTCCCGATTAATAATAGTGTTTAAAATTAATTAAGAGAAAACAAAACCTAGAATAGGAAAGCCGTGCTTGGGCCAGACTCACATCTTTAAAAGCAGAATTTTACCCATATAGTTTTAGTAGTTGCAGAAGAATAGTGAAATTTTTACTTGCATGTCTAAACCATATGCAACACATCACCATTCCATAGGACCATGATAAACATTGTTGAAAGACCCAACAGACCACAGAAGGATTAAATAACAAGACCAGTCGGCTTGCTTGGACAGACTCAAAAAATAAAATATAGATACCTAGTTTTAGCATGTTATAGAGCTCATCCCAGTCGGAGTAGAATAAGTAGTGTTGTCACATGTACAGAGTACAACAAAATTACAGCTTGCATGTTTAACAAACATGCAACACATCACCATTCTTCGGCACCATAATAAATGAGAATATATTAAAATACGGAACTTCCTTTTATTGAATAAAGACGCACACATTACTAAGTTCTCTTAAGAAAGAAGACTTCCTTCATGTTTCATTGCTAAGACCCAGTTAACATTTTCCACTATTAGCATGTACACCTACATGCATGTTGAAGGTGACTGTAGGATTTGGATTGTTTCCCTTCCTGTTTCCAACGAGTCACTTTTGAAACTGCTTTTTTTTTGGATTGTTTAATTCATCCTATGCTCTTTCCTCTTTTACTATCATCACTTCTGGATAAGCTTGTGTCTATGTATACTCTTCCCTTCGTTGATGTTGGTAGTGCCAGACACGTGAACTTGGGGCATGTTACACAGTTTTGAGTCTATCCAAAAAGGGAAGATATTTAATGTGACACAGCAGATAATGAAATAAGAGTTTTTTCAAGGACAGACGATGTCTTGCTGGAAATCACCTGATGTCAGAATTACTGTCTGTTGTCCCCAAGTCCTCCCCCTTCTTCCACTTCAAATACTGACAATGCCAAAAGAACTTTATCATTTACGATTTGAATGCCATCCCGAGCTGATCTCTTTGAGACAGAACCTTTCCAACGCACACCACATCACTAGTGACGGAGTCGTCTACTTTTTTTTTTACACTGGACATTAAACAAGTTTACAGATGGTACCCCAACCCTTCATCTTTTTCTGTGTTTGCTTTTACAGTGTTTATACAGTACTTGTGCTATACCACTTTATCCATAATGTTCTTTTCCTAGATTTGTTTTTATATTTGCACTATACTCTTCCTTTTCTCATATACCAATCTGTTTCTCGAGTACTCTTCCAATCTGGGAATTGTGATTGTCTCTTTGTGTTTCTCTTCCTGGTGTTGTGTCCTCATCATTAGTGATGCATACATATTTCTATTCTACCCAAGCCCATTCTTCTTCTATGCTTCCCTTTTGTTATTTTTAATTCTTCCCATACTTTTCCCTAGCATAGTGTTTCATTTTGTATTTTCCTGCATTCTTTTCCTCTTTATGATGCAAGTTTGCTAATTCCTAAGGGATGTGCTTATACCCTTGCCTTCCTGAGTACGTATAATTTTCCTTCCTAGGGGTGTTTATAGTCTGTTCCTAGTGTCCCTGCTTGTAATTTCCCTTCACTCAACACTTCCTGAGGGTGCACCTTTGTAATGTTTGTTGTCCTGTTTTCTTGATTTGCATCCCTTTATAGTTGCCATTCACTCTTGACAAAATATTAAAACCTGACTTTTATGTGAACTGAAAATATTTACTGACAAGATATGAATCTGTGAGAAACTGTGTTTTTCCTTAAAATAGTACATTTTACAGGAAAAACCTTTTGAATTTTTGAAGCCAAGAAGAGACTCTGGTTATCTGAGAATCAGAAAGAGAAGAGAAGCAGAATGCTCACTTCCTTTTTATGTATGACTGTTTTAAATCAGCTGCAAGTGGCTAACCGCCTTTCACTTCCAACCTGCCTGCAAGCATTTCCTCAAATTCATCAACTTTCCAACTGGAACAGAGAACTCGATCCTAAAAGAGAAATCTCTCCTCTACTGTAATTGCTGGACTGCTTGAGTGAACACCAATGAGGGGGTAATGCTTCTTGATTAAATCTGATCAATGTAGTTGGATAAGATATGCATAGAAATTCAGAGATGAAGAATAAAATCAGAACATTGCTGAAAGTTTGAAGGAGCCATCTGTTAGATTATTCTGTTATGATATCAAAAAACAAGTTTGTGGACAGTTTCTTAAATATATGATTTGTAAAAAGTTACCTGTTCAAATTCTTACAGATCAGTTGAATTAGCTTCTTAAGGTGGGGAAGATTTGTGTTCCCACTCTGCACCTGCTCTGCATCAAGATTGATGGAAGCTCTGAAGTACTCCTGGATGGCTTTTAAATACTCCTCAGGCAAGCTGTATCAACAAGAAACAGAAGGCCATGACAGTATAAATTTCGAATTTGCATGCTTGGTACCTCACTGCCTAGTGGCACAACAATTTGAATAACGCACTCTCTTGGAGCTCTGTAGCAAATGCTTCTCTACCACTTCTGTTATTTGAAGGACAATTAACACTACTGTTATTATTTGCTGGGCAGCACAGTCTGTTGTTTCTTCACTTTAATAAATCATATTGAATACAGGTGACCACTGGGTAGTAGCCCCAGTTTGTATTAATTTTCTGTTCCTGTGCCCTAATTTTTACCCACAACAACAGTTGCTTTAATTGACAAATTTTAAATTGGCCCTTTATAAGTAATTGAAGGTGTGTGTGAGTTTACTTTTTACGCAAAGAGTAGTGGGAATCTGGAACAAACTACTGACATATGTAGTTGAAGAAACCTTGATAACCTTTAAAATGTATCTGAATGAGATATTGGGACATCTTAGCTATTAGCTAAACTAACAAACTTGACAAACTGAATGGTCTCTTCTCCGTTATCAAATTTCCTATGCTCTTTTAAGCATGGTTTGAAACAGAATTGTGTCCTGTCCAAATTTTGGTTCCAGCCGTGTGTCTAATGCTCCAGTCTTCCATGACTCTGAGTGAGAGGGTTTGAGAACATTATGCTTTGTTATGTTGTCGCAGTGCTACTGGGGAGTGAAGACTTCAATTTCCAGCAGTCCCTGCAATGGCTCTGATTGGTCATCTGCTGAGGGTACAGGGGCTGCTGGGGACAAGGAGGCTGGAGCGAGATTTGAAAGGAGGCCGTTTCTACAGAGAAAAAAGAAGTCTTTTGTTGTTTCGTGTCTTGAGTCGCCTGTCTGTTTGCCTTCCTGTTGTCTACCTGTGGATTCTTGTTTTGTCCTGGATTATTTCCTGTGCGGGAGTATGGAATATTTGGTGTCTGCCTGCTGCGTGAGGACTGATTTGGATTCTGTGTCAACCTTCGAAAAAAGGAGCGCTCCTGATCTCCTCATTTGTCATCTTCAGGAAATACTGGTAGGACTGTCTTTACATTCACATACAGTGAACTGGTCTCTGGACTATCTATCTCCATCATTTCATACTATGGTTACCGTTATTTATGGACTTCATCGTGAATGGTTTTTGTTGGTCATTTGTTATTGTTAAATTTGTCTTTATTGTATATTGCCGTAAAGGGAACTGGGGTGGAATCATTGTAGTGTGTATACTTATATTTTGTTTACTATTGTTTAATACAGTCTTCTGTTTCTGTTTTATTACTGGTTGCTTTTTTGTCTCTGTGAGGGAGCGTATGTGAGTCGGGCCAAGGCTGGGTGCGTTCCTGAGATCATCACCGAAAAAATAAATAAATCACCGTCAAAGGTGAAAGTGTGAATCTTAGCTGGGGTTTTAGTCCTTTACAATGTATATAATCCACTCTTCCCTGATAATTTATGGGTTTGAAGGAACCAGGTATATTATTTTCTTTCTTTAAAGCCCTAACGTGTCTACTGGCTAGAGCAAAGATATTTTGTTGTCTGGGGTCGTGTTTTATTACCCCCAGCCTATTAGTTAATTCGCCAACGTCACTCTTTCCCCTTCATATGAACAAACCTTTTCACATTTTTGAGTAACTTCAATTTTCTATTTTTAAGTGATTTTTGTGTTTTGCTTACATCTCTATGTAGCATGGACTCTCTATGAATAAAGGAAAACTTGTATTTTTATTAATGATATACAGTACCTGCTGGTGTCAAGGTGCTGCAGCTTTTGCAGGAAGGATTCAGAGGGCACAGATTTCACCAATTCTGGGCATTTACATATGTCACTTGGAGACTCCTTGTTCTCCAGGACTGGAGAAGCCTGAGGGAAGTTTCGAGGAGGAAGCTGAGGAGGGATGATGGCTGGTTCTGAAAGAATTATGGAGAAGAAAGACTTCATTAAGCTAGGTGGAAAAGTTTTATGACTTCCAAGACAAGATCAGGATTGCTCTTTCTGGTACATTGTACATGTCTCCCTTGGACCCCTGGGGATCCCACATATGACTTTGCTTTGTTCTAATATGGTTCAGTTACATCACAACTTTCTTTAATACTCCTCTTTAAGTAAACCAACTAAGCTGAAAAAAAAGAATGTGAAAAGGCCAAAAGGGTACTGAAACCAAAATCCCCAGTCAGATTCTTAATTACTTACTTACTTACTGTAACTACAACAGACATTTGGAAAGAAGAATATGTAATTGTAATTGTAATGAGATGTGTCTAACTAATTCAGTATCAACTCCTCTTTCTACCAATCATTATTAAAAAGTGAATTAAACTCCCTAGATAGAGTAAAGGAGCAGTCAAGTAGCACTTTATTGAAAAGTTTAATCCCACAGTCCAAAGACATGCAGGTTAGGTGCATTGATGATCCTAAATTATCCCTAGTGTATGCTTGGTATGTGTGTGTGTGTGTGTGTGTGTGCCCTGCAGTGGGCTGGCACCATGCCCGGGGTTTGTTTCCTGCCTTGCGCCCTGTGTTGGCTGGGATTGGCTCCGGCAGACCCCCATGACCCTGTAGTTACGATATAGTGGGTTGGATAATGGATGGATGGATGAATCAAAATCTCTATCACTGCCTTTTACAGATTCAAAATAAATCTGTTGGAGGAAGACATGTAATCCTGCAGCAAGGATTTAACTGAAGAAGATACTGTACATATATTAAGCACATTTTGATGGGAGTAAAGGTTGGAACTTTAGAGATTTAGTCCACAACCAGCCTTATTCAATTCAATGTATTCTTGTACAATACTCTTCACCAAGTACAGACTCACAGTGTTCGCACAAGTTTACAAGAGTTCAGTACTTAACCATACAACATACAAAATCACACACACATCAGTGGTTAAACAAAATCATACCAATATAAACACATTGTAACAGCATTCATACAGAAAATAAATCTTTGGAGACCAAAACTATTTGTCTGGTCACCCAGGCTACTGTGTCTGGTTATTACTGGGATGGGAGTGAAGTGTTTTGTTGTATTGCTTTAGGATTTTTTAACACTCGAATAGCATTTATTACACCAGGTGCAAAAACTGAAAATGTTTCAACAACCTGTACATGTCATTTTAACACCAGCTGACCCTTTTAAATTGTCAGCAGGCAGAGTGGATTGTGAGCAACTGCAAGGAACTTGTTAAAAATGGTTCGGGAGATGGGGGTGTTTTTGAGAAACCAAAACAAGAAATTTTCTACAGTAGAATACTTAAGTATTGCTATCAAAAACAAAATCCAGACCCATAAGTGAAATCAAAATCATTAGAGCCTGAATGTTAAAACTGTGAACCGAATTAATAACTGGGAAACTATGAATCACTAAACAGAATACCTGACACTGTTCGAGCAGGCAACTGAAACACTGCACTGAGTTTTATGCAGAACCCTTGTCGTGCTACTTGGGAAGCATTCCTTATAGTAGTGTGATGAGATCTCGTGGTAGATCAGATTTGTCTCGCGAGATGCGTCTGGTCTCGCGAGAACATGACAATATCCTTGCGTTATTGGCATGATGGAGTGTGAGGGAGAAGTAAGGATAGAAGATGCGACATTTAAATCGTTGGTGTGGCAACATTTTGGATTCCTTGTGGAAATAAGAAACGGCGAAAAAATGACAGACAAGACAGTTTGCAAACACTGTAAGAAATTAATACTGTACACCTCTGCTAACACAAGCACTATGCAAAAGCATTTAGAAAACAACCACAGCTCGTTACTAAAAGCTGCGCCTGTGAAGAAAACGGAAAGCAATTCAGTTCGCATGAAAGGGCAAACAACCATAACAAATGCCTTTGCAGCTAAACTTCCACCATCCAATGCAAGAGCCACGGCAATAACAAGAGACATCGGCGTTTTCATTGCAGCCGATATGAGACCATTTTCTGTGGTGGAAAATCTGGGATTTCGGCGACTCATCCACACACTGGAACCAAAGTATGCCATCCCGTCACGCGCACATTTTACTCGCACGGTGGTCCCGACCCTCTACAAGGAGTGCAAGGTAAACGTTGTACAGGCTCTGAAAGAGGCAGAAACCATCGCCATAACTACTGACGGTTGGTCTTCTAGGTGTACACAGAGCTATATCACAATTACAGCCCACATTATCAACAGTAATTGGGAAATGGTACATTTTGTACTGCAGACGCGCCCACTTTTTGAATCACACACAGGGGCAAACGTCGCTGAAGTTTTACAAGAAGCTGTCACACAGCATCGCTATTGTAACAGACAATGCGCGTAATATGGATGTGGCAGTGCGCGAGGCAGGATTTGAGCCGCACATCAAATGCTTCCCGTACACAATAAATGTCGCTACACAGGCTAGCCTCGGTGTTGCGCGTGTCGCTCGTTTGCTCGGGCGGGTGAGACGTGTAACTGCTTTTTTTCACCGGAGTTCCACAGCTGCCGCAGTACTGACGTCTAAGCAGAAGCTGCTACAACTGCCACCGCACAAATTAATAATGGACGTCACCACGCAATGGAATTCATCATTGGATATGCTGGTTTGTTACCTGGAGCAGCAGGCTGCTATGGCAGCAGCGCTCACCAGCCCAGAAATAAGACAAAATGCCCGAAACATTGACACACTGGATACCTGCGACATTGTCAATGCCGAATTTCTTGTGAAGCTGCTGAATCCTTTAAAGACAGCTACCACTGTCTTTGTGTGAAGAGAAGAGGCCCACAGTGTCTCTCATCGTGCCACTGAAGAACATGATAGAACAAAACTTGACACTAAATGACAGTGATTTCCCCCACTGTGGCCGACATAAAGAGAGCAATTCTCAGCAATATTTCAGGCAGATACAGTGGGGATGTATACAACTAACTGCTGGAAAGCACTGCGCTGGACCCAAGATTCCAGTCTTTACCGCAGCTAGACAGCAATCAGCGTGAGGCAGTCTTTCAGAGGATACAGAAAAGGGTGGAACAGTTGCAGCAAAACCAGGTATCATTGACTGGATTTTATATTTCCAGTACCAAATTTTAATGGATTTAATAGGTTCATGCTGTGTTTGTGTGTGTGTTGTAAACACGAGAGCATCAGAGTGAGTGTATTTGTGTTAAAAGAGAGAGGGGGACTGCTTTGCTGCTTGCTAATGTTAAAGCCAGTGTTTCTGCTGCTTAAAGCCCACAGATGAGAAGAATATGGAGCGCAAGGAAGAGGCATCAGCTCATTGTTCCACACATGGGGGCGAGGGGGCTCTTGAAGCTGAAGGCGGAGCTGAGTCAGAAGGGGAACCTGCTTCCAAGAAGACAGCACTTGAGGATCTGCTAGGGGACTCTTTCTCGAAGACAGAACATCCCAGTGAAGGAATTGAGAGGGAAACTGAACTTTACAGAAGAGAGGCATCTATCCCACTTAGTTGCTGCCCTCTGACATGGTGGAGAGAAAACAGCTCCAAATATCCTTTGCTGTCTCCACTTGTCAAAGAATATCTTTTCATTCCTGCGACCTCTGTTCCAAGTGAGCATGTCTTTTCAACTGCAGGAGACATAGTTACTGCCCAGAGGTCACAATTGCTGCCAGAAAATGTAGACATGCTTATATTCTTAAAAAAGAGCATGACCATATCTTAGGCTGTTCTGTATAGGTCATTACCTCATTACCTAGGTCTTAGCTCTTTTTCCATGCTTAAGAAAATTTTGTTCATTGTTTTGCACTCTGAGTTTTAAGACAGCACTACTTTGATAGTTACACTAATTATGGTTAATTGCACATAAAGGGATATTTGTGTTGTTTATTATTTATTTTTATTTATACTATTTAATTTTATTGTGCAATTAATTGCCTGTCAGTTTGTGGCAAAATATTTTGCAGTGTTTACATGTTATTACTGCATATCATTCATCAAAATAGAAGTTTTATTTCATAAAGTTGATTTCAAAATGGACATACATTTTTTGCATTTTGTGTTTTTCAGTTAAATAAAAGGCTATTTTTGCTATATATTTAAACATTGAGGATTTCTTTAAAAAAAATGTCTAAAAGTCTCGTCTCGTTCTTGTGAACCCAGTCTCGTGTCTCATCTCGTCTCGTGGGAAAAGCGTCTCGTCACACCCCTAATTCCTTAGTAACACCGCAATGGGTCCTAGCAACTTACCTAACAAAATCTGAGACTCTAAAATGGTTGTGTGACATACTTATAATAAAATAACAAAAATATTTATATCTTTCTCAGACTAAAGAATACAAATCACACACTAAGACAAAAAGCGTTTTTCAGTGAGATGTCCAAAGTTTCATGTATCTTAATAGCATTGTCTGTGGGCAAGTTTGCATGGGTACAGCATATAACATCTACATGTAATAAAACTGGTTCTTCTCACTCTCCAGCTGCTGGAAAATTCTAAATCCATTTTTGCATCCTGCCAAATCTGATATTAAAACAAAATATATTTATAGTTATCATTGCTTACACAAAAATGATAGATAAAGGATAAAGAATATTGCAAAAACACACTTTGCACTATTGTGTACTGTTTAAGTTAATAGAAACTGCAATGCCATTATGAGAAAAAAATATTATAACGCTCTTATCTTTATCATACCATCAAAGGCCTTAAATTAGAATCAGGTGCACCCAAATAAAGAGTAACCCAAAGACCCTCTTTACTTAAACATCAGAAACCAGTGTTGTGGTTTGGTCTTAACAATTGAGATGAGTGACTACATAATGCCAAGATTAAAAGAGCCCCTAAAGCTCTTAAAGAAAGACAATTAAGGCCTCTGAGTGGAAAACAGTTTTAAAGTGCCAAGCAATTTGTATTTGAATCTAAAGATCATTAAGAAATGGAGAAAATGTCACACATCTTGCAATCTATCCTGGCTAAGACATCCCATTAAAATCAGCCCAACAGTTGACCAATAGATGTTATGGGATTTTAAGAGCCTCAGGATAAAATCAGGGGACTTTCATGTTAGTCAAAGGACATGTGACAAAACATACAAAAGGGATTTTACAACCCAGCTCTTCTTGAAAGGTCAGAAAGGAAATATCATCTGCTCTCAAAAATGAATATAAATGCATGACCTGAAGATTGCCAGGCAACATTAAAGTGAATAACATGACTATTGGAATGATGTGCTCTGGATGGAAGACTGAAAAGTTGAGATGTTTGGCAACAATGCCAGACATCATTCCTCCAACTGTAAAGCATGGTGGTGGAAGCATATTGTATTGGTGCAGCTTTTAGATTACATTAGATTTGATTTAGGATAGATTAGAACAGATTTTATTCCTCAGGGCCTGGCCATGTTGTTATCATAAAGTCAACCATGAATGAGATATGTCATAGTTGAGAAGAATGTGAAACCATCTGCTTTTAAGTTGAAGCTGACCCATAAGTGGACTTGCATCAAGACAATGACCACCCTATTATTTGCTAATTTCAAAATACCTTTAACTGAAAGTTATTGCCCAAGACCTGATTTTCCCTACATCATACTACTAGTTCTTAATTTGGTAAACATTGCTTAAGTAATAACAGAAAAAGATACATAATTTTATCAATTAAGTGAGTATTGCTTTGTGCAGTAGAATATAACAATAACCTCCTTACCTGACTCCTCTTCAGGCTCCTCTGCCTTCTCCTCTTCCCGGGGCACTGAGAAGCGCAGGTGTGTCACCAGACCCATATTCTCTTGCATGTAATGGTCTATTAAGTCAGAAAGATTTGTAAAAAATCGGATTGGTACCCCTTCTGAAGCCTGGAAGTGAAGTATAAAGAAGTATGAATTAGGTCTTTCAGAAGTGGTTACTCAATAATGCAATCATAAAATCCATCCATCCACCCATCCATTCATCCAACCAGCCATCCATCCAGCCATTTTCTGGTTGGGTCATGGGAGCAGGGGTCTACGCAATGATTTCCATTTTTCTCTTCATCTCTATCAAGGGGATACTTAGGTGTTCCCAGGCAAGCCATGAGACAGTATGCCTTGGGTCTGCCCCAAGGTCTCCTCTTGGTTGAACATGCCCGAAACAACATCCAAGTGCAACCAAATGCAATCAAATATTAAATGCCTTAAACTCAGAAAGCAGGACTGCAGGTTAACACAATGGCTTGTGTTGTAGCCTCTTTGGCCACTAGGTTCAAACAGTATATTCACATCTCCAAAGAAATTACTTAAGTTTAATATTCAATGTTAAAATAATTTGTTGTTTATGGTTGTGCATATGTGGAGTGTTCATTATATAAAGGCCTGCTGCACCATCCAAGTCTAAGTCTTGCTTTGTCCATCATTGGTTATTAAACATGCTCCTACTCTCCTGTAAATTGAAATCAGGTAAACATCTTTTCAACATAAAACAACTAAGAAACAGACAAGAATAGACTCCCCTTGGTTAAATAATGCCATTGCGGCATTTTGCTCGAGCTATTTTATTGTAGGACAGTATAAACCCTAATATACTCCTGATGTGTCCTTCCAATTAAGTCAGTAATTCTTTAATTTACTGACCAGCTGATATTGTTTAAGTATTATCTGGTTAAACCAAACTTCAACTAGAAATGTTTTATTCCTAGTTGCAACCTACCAGAATTCCAATAATGTACTTACATGGGACTTTGACATTGGACAATGTAGGTAATATAATTACTATATTTAAATATTTAACAAAATACAGAGCAAAAATTCAAGAGTAATATTGAATAGTATGTAATCATTATTTCAACTTGCTATCACAAAATACAGTAAAAATGAATTGTAATAACATACTAAATGGATTAAGAAACTGGACTGATGGATTACATTTCAGATTTATACATTTTATAGATTTTCCTATTTCACATTGTGATCTGTAGTGAGAGTAGACAGCACGTTGAGACGTACCTGGAGGTTTGGAGGTACACACTGGAGAGAAAGGCAATGAAAGGCAATAGGAGTAAGACTGAGTACACATGCATGAATGACAGGGAAGGTGGTTGAATGGTGGGACTGCAAGAATCAGAGGTGGTGAAGGTAGATGAATTTAAATATTTAGGCTGAACAGGCTGAAACAGCAGTAGCGCTGCTGCCTCGCAGTTAGGAGACCCACGTTCGCTTCCCGGGTCCTCCCTGCGTGGAGTTTGCATGTTCTCCCTGTCTGCGTGGGTTTCCTCCCACAGTCCAAAGACATGCAGGTTAGGTGCACTGGTGATTCTAAATTGTCCCTAGTGTGCACTTGGTGTGTGTGTGTGTGTGTGTGCGTGCGCCCTGCCCAGGGTTTGTTTCCTGCCTTGCACCCTGTGCTGGCTGGGATTGGCTCTGGCAGACCCCCGTGACCCTGTAGTTAGGATTTAGCGGGTTGGATAATGGATGGGTGAGGTTGAACAGTCCAAAGCAATAAATAGTGGGGTAGAGTGGTGAAGAAGAGAGTGTAGGCATGGTGGACTAGGTAGAGAAGAGTGGCAGGAGTGATTTGTGATAAAAGAGTATCTGCAAGAGTGAAAGGAAAGGTCTACAAAAACGGTACTGTATGTTTTGGGAACGGTGGCACTGACAAAAAGGCAGGGGGAAGTGGGAGGGTTGAAGATATTACAATTTTCGCTTTAGTAAAGAGGGTAGACAGGATTAGGAATGGATATATTAGAGGGATAACTCATGTATGACAGTTGGGTGACCAAGGTTGATATGGCTTGGGCACATGCAGAGAAGATCAAGAAAAAGGGTACATTGGGAAAAGAATGTTGAAGATGTAACCAACAGGCAAGAGGAAAGGAGGAAGGCCAAATAAGAGATTTATGGATGTGGTGAGGGAGGAAATGAAGGTAGTCGATGTGGCAGAAAATGATGTATAAGACAAGGATAGATAGAGATGGATGATCTGCTGTGGCCTCCCATTAATATGAAGTTGTATCAGAAGGTGCCAAGAGAAGAAATCAGGCATTATAGTGAGTGACATCGGAAAAAGCAAATCAAAAGCAACAGTGCAGGCAGTCGTCATTTTATATGTGTGTTTCACTGTTCTCACAATCGCAGAATGATGTAGACAGCAATCAAGGAAAGTATAATATAATCAGACTGTAATGTCTTTTACAGATAGGCCCAATTAAATGCATCAAAATCAAAAGTACTATAGGTTTTCATTTTTAATATGGACTTTTTAAGAGAACACTAATCAAAAAACGATTATGCTCATAGAAATAATATAATTAATCCGTCTATAGTTCCATTCATAGGAAGCATGGCACAAAGAATCAAGAATAACTTTATGACTGATCATTTTTATATACTACCTTTCATTGAAAACACTATTGCAAATTATTTGATCTTTTGGCTTCTCCCGTTAAGGGCTGCCAAAGCGGATCATCCTCTTCCATATCTTTCTGTCTTCTGCATCTTTTTCTGTTACACCCATCACCTGCATGTCATCTCTTACCACATCCATAAACCTTCTCTTGTACCTTTCTCTTTTTTTCTTCCCTGGCAGCTCTATCCTTAGCATTCTTCTCCCAATATACTCAGCATCTCTCCTCTTAACATGTCCAAACCAACGCAATCTCGTCCCTCTGAAATTGTCTCCCAACCATCCAACTTGAGCTGACCCTCTAATGTACTCATTTCTAATCCTGTCCATCCTCATCACCCCCAAAGCAAATCTTAGCACCTTTAACTCTGCCACCTCCAGCTCTGTCTCCTGCTTTGTGAATATTGCAAATAATTTGAAATTCAGTCAATATTTATTATTTACACTACTCAAAAGAAATAAACTGAATAAAGAAAACTAGCCATGGTACGCGCATAATCAGGCCAGTTTTTTAATGATTTTTAAGCACAGGGAGAAAATTAACATTTGAAAAATCGGTAATGTAATAAATCAGCAAGAAAAGCAACATTGTAACAATGCACGGAATGAACCAACACACAATCGTCCGTGACTGAAAACTAGCGGACCGCCATTGCGCCTTCTCCTCCCAGACAGAGGGATGGGGGTGGACGGCGCTCAGGCGCGGAGGGTGGAACGGGAATAGAGGAGAAGAACGTCCGTTCCGCTACCTCCATCATGCTAGTCTGCTGATTTCTCGTGCAGTATGCACTGCCTGCTCATGTGCCCACCTTCAACTCGTCACTTGAGTTGTTGTCGTCTTTGCACAGTCCAGATGCACCTGTGACTCACGTAGACCTCTCATTGCTCTGTGCGGTTTTGGCTGCTTTTCTATATAAAATCCACCAAGACACCCGACCACAGTAGTAGCGAGGTGGGAGGGGGGTGTGTACAAAGGGTAGGGACGTAATCAGTGGGAGCGTATGAGTCGCACTTAGTGGGAATTCCATGGTTTGCAGCCCGAATGGGGTTCAAAGGCTTACCCACGCCTCTCTGTGCCGTGTAGACACACGCTCAATCTCATGCATAATTATTTATTGAATGCTAAACACTTCTGGAAAGACACAGTTGTCTAAAAAGGGTTGGTGTCAGAATACAACAGAAAGTGAATGAAAAGATGGAACTCTGGAGACAGCAACATATAATTGTCCGTCAGTGAAGACTGCTTTTGGCAGATACAGGCATATCTTTTTGAAAGTTTGTCCTTGTGTCGGTTTTTAAAGACCGCTTACTTCATTGTATTTTAACCTCAGTTGTAAAGGATTGTTCTAAGGATCCCATAGGATACACCTCGCAAACCGTTTTACACGCTGTATATGGCAATTCACCTCTGCGAGAAACATACCTCTATGAACAGTCAACGTGCCTCGGAGGTGCATGTGGCCTCTACGACAGATGAATATAAATGATGTGGCTCTGCAAGTTGTCGTCGTATCCAATGGTCTTGGAGTTGGTGGGCGTGGCTCATTCCTGCGTGCACCATAGGTGTCTTACTTGTCGGCGGCTTAGTGATTCCATGCCCCTTCCGGCGTGCTTTCCATTGGTGTCTTGCCTTAGTGAATCTATACTAATAAAAGGCAAAGCCCTCACTGACTGACTGATTGACTGACTCATCACTAATTCTCCAACTTCCCGTGTAGGTAGAAAGCTGAAATTTGACAGGCTCATTCCTTACAGCTTACTTACAAAAGTTGGACAGGTTTCATTTCGAAATTCTACGCGTAATGGTCATAACTGGAACCTATTTTTCTCCATATAATGTAATGGAGTTGAGCTCGATGGCCGTGGGGGCGGAGTTTCGTGTGACATCATCACGCCTCCCACGTAATCACGTGAACTGACTGTCAACACAATATGTAGAAAACAAGGAAGAACTCCAAAAAGCGCTGAAGAAAACATGCATTATACAATTGAGAAGGCAGCGAAACAATAAGTAGCGACCGAGTCACACATACAACCATATTCATGAGTACAGCTACTTCGGAAACAAAGCACAGTGTAAACCTAAAGTTTAAATTACGCTTTAAAAAATAGCGCGTTTAATCACACTTTGCATTCCAAGCAAAGGGGAACTTCTGGCAATGCATGATTTCCTGGTACACCGATTACATTGATGTACACATCAGAGCTACAAAAATGTAACAGTCGTAAGAAAGCGCGTTGCAAGGGTGCGAGAAGCATCTTATTCTGTTACAATTGGCGTAGCCGCTCCATAGCTCCTCTTGAGCGCAGGCAATGCCGAGCGCTAGACCTCCACTGTTGCTGGCGCTCTGCTTTGTCTTCTTCTTCCCCATGACGGACTTGATAAAGATGAGGTTTTTGGCGATTTTTCTGTGTGTGTCGTGACGCTGTCTTCCCGGGGTATTCTGTCCACAATAAATTTTTTAAATTCAGGTCCCCTGCCAAACTGACGGCCAGAGAATCCTGCCGAAGCTACGCCAATTGTAACAGAATAAGATGCTTCTCGCACCCTTGCACCCTCAGACACCATGTCAGACACTAGGTAAAAGTCCAATAATGATATTTATTATATCAATAATGTGCACAAAGCACCCTCCACTCCCAAATACTTCAATAACAATAACAATAATAATAATAATCCTCCACTCTCCCAGACGCTTAGCCACCCTGCCTCCCAACTCAGCTCATCGTCTGGGAGCTCCCACAGTCCTTTTATATTCCCTGACCCGGAGGTGTTCCTTCCCAACAGTCCACAAGTCCTTATTCCTTCCGGGTCAGGGTAAATAATGTTTTTTCTCACCCGAAGCCGTCGCTCTTCCTATGACGAACTTCCGGGTCATAGGGCATGAAGAACTCTTTGGTCCTCCCTGCAGCTCCCTCTCGTGGCCCCCATGTCATCCAGCAGGGCGGTGCATAAAAACTACATGGTCCATAATGCCCTGCTGGTCTTCTGGGGACCTCCATGCTGCAAGGAGGGCTCCACCTGGCGGCTTGGGGGTATTGGCCAGGGTACATGGCCGCCATATCTTACAATGTATATATATATATATATATATATATATATATATATATATATATATATATATATATGACAGCAACACTCATGACAATGACAATGTCAATCATGTTACGTTATTATTAAAATGTTTCCTTTTCTTTTTCATTACTTATTTAACACATTACTTCTCCGCTGCGAAGCGCGGGTATTTTGCTATATATACACTCACCTAAAGGATTATTAGGAACACCATACTAATACAGTGTTTGACCCCCTTTTGCCTTCAGAACTGCCTTAATTCTACGTGGCATTGATTCAACAAGGTGCTGAAAGCATTCTTTAGAAATGTTGGCCCATATTGATAGGATAGCATCTTGCAGTTGATGGAGATTTGTGGGATGCACATCCAGGGCACAAGCTCCGTTCCACCACATCCCAAAGATGCTCTATTGGGTTGAGATCTGGTGACTGTGGGGGCCATTTTAGTACAGTGAACTCATTATCATGTTCAAGAAACCAATTTGAAATGATTCGAGCTTTGTGACATGGTGCATTATCCTGCTGGAAGTAGCCATCAGAGGATGGGTACATGGTGGTCATGAAAGGATGGACATGGTCAGAAACAATGCTCAGGTAGTCTGTGGCATTTAAACAATGCCCAATGGACACTAAGGGGCTTAAAATGTGCCACGAAAACATCCCCCACACCATTACACCACTACCACCAGCCTGCACAGTGGTAACAAGGCATGATGGATCCATGTTCTCATTCTGTTTACGCCAAATTCTGACTCTACCATTTGAATGTCTAAACAGAAATCGAGACTCATCAGACCAGGCAACATTTTTCCAGTCTTCAACTGTCCAATTTTGGTGAGCTTGTGCAAATTGTAGCCTCTTTTTCCTATTTGTAGTGGAGATGAGTGGTACCCAGTGGGGTCTTCTGCTGTTGTAGCCCATCTGCCTCAAGGTTGTGCGTGTTGTGGCTTCACAGATGCTTTGCTGCATACCTCGGTTGTAACGAGTGGTTATTTCAGTCAAAGTTGCTCTTCTATCAGCTTGAATCAGTCAGCCCATTCTCCTCTGACCTCTAGCATCAACAAGGCATTTTCGTCCACAGGACTGCCACATACTGGATGTTTTTCCCTTTTCACACCATTCTTTGTAAACCCTAGAAATGGTTGTGCGTGAAAATCCCAGTAACTGAGCAGATTGTGAAATACTCAGACCGGCCCGTCTGGCACCAACAACCATGCCACACTTAAAATTGCTTAAATCACCTTTCTTTCCCATTCTGACATTCAGTTTGGAGTTCAGGAGATTGTCTTGACCAGGACCACACCCCTAAATGCATTGAAGCAACTGCCATGTGATTGGTTGATTAGATAATTGCATTAATGAGAAATTGAACAGGTGTTCCTAATAATCTTTTAGGTGAGTGTATATATATATATATATATATATATATATATATATATATATATATATATATATATATATATATATATATATATATATATATATGATATGACCTCCAAAGAGCGCTGAGACTTTTGATCACGTGAATGTGTCTGCAAAAAGTGGTGTCTCCTGCCCTACAAAACTCGAGCAGCTGGCGCGCGCGCATAGCTGTGCCGGCCTTTGAGACGCTGACTGCGCTTCTGCCTTAAGTCAAAGTGAGCGCTTTTAATTTTTTTCATCCCCCCCCTGAGCTACAGCCCAGACAAGTGCAAACACGGGATCCCTTTTCTACACTGCAGCAAACTAATATTAAGGCGCTTCGCACTTTCTTTTGCACGTATACGATTATGAGGTCGTCAGCTCGGATTATGAACACACGCACAGGAGTGGAGGACCGACAGTGCCATCACAGCCGAGTAATGGCTGGGACGTCTCACCAGTCTACACAAGACCCACTGCGAATGTCCCCAAAAGGCGCTCATATCGTCAGCGAAGACATCTCTCAACACTATATAAAAGAAAAAGGCAGCTTTCCTTTCTTTACACCTTTTTTCATTTTATCCCAAACCAAAGCCTTTCTCTCTTAACACTGCAGAGGACACAAAACTAATTTTCTTTAATTGCTGGTAATGCCCGTAAGGCACATTACCAGAGGCAGAAATTTGGACGTTAACATAGAAAATTTAATTTCTACACCACATATACTGTATATATGTAGACTCAAACCGATTATGACAGCAGCAATCCAAGCTGTGAGAAAACAGTAAAAAGGAGGCATGTCAGACATCGTGGTACATTTTCTGATGCAGCTAGACGAAAACAACTTTGTGATGCTGCCGCCAAATACACAAAACAATTACTTTGACAATCATGTTACGTTATTTTTAAAATGTTTCCTTTTCTTTTTCATAACTTCTTTAACACACGACTTTGCTGCGAAGTGCAGGTATTTTGCTATATATATATATACACTGCTCACAAAAATTAAAGTAACACTTTAAAGAAACACATTAGATACATCAGATCTCAATATGATCTCGTTATACAAATAACGACAGGGCAATGTCTTAGGAACAAAAGGATGCCAAGTCTTTTAATGGAAATAAAAGTTTTCTGCCTACAGAGGGCTCAATTGTGTAGACACCCTAAAATCAGAGTGAAATGAAGATGTGGCAGGCTAGTCCATTTTTCAAAACTTAATTTCTGCTACTCAAAATGCTTTTCAGTATCTTGTGTGGCCCCCACGAGCTTGTATGCATGCTTGACAACGTCGGGGCATGCTCCGTGTCTTGTGGCATTTCCTCCCAGATCTGTATGAGGGCATCCCTGAGCTGTTGTACAGTCTGAGGAGCAACCTGGCGGCGCCTAATGGACCGAAACATAATGTCCCACAGATGTTCTATTGGGTTTAAGTCAGGGGATCGTGAAGGCCATTCAATTGTTTCAATTCCTTCATCCTCCAGGTACTGCCTGCATACTTTTGCCACATGAGGCCGGGCATTGTCGTGCATTAGGAGGAAACCAGGACCTACTGCACCAGCGTAGGGTCTGACAATGGGTCCAAGGATTTCATCCTGATACCTAATGGCAGTCAAGATGCCGTTGTCTAGCCTGTAGAGGTCTGTGAGTCGCTCCATGGATATGCCTCCAAGATCATCACTGACCCACCACCAAACCAGTCATGCTAAACGATGTTACAGGCAGCATAATATTCTCCACGGTTTCTCCTGACCCTTTCACGTCTTTCACATATACTCAGGGTGAACCTGCTCTCATCTGTGAAAAGCACAGGACGCCAGTGGTGGACCTGCCAATTCTGGTATTCTATGGCAAATGCCAATTGAGCTCCCGGTGCTGTGCAGTGAGCACAGGGCGCAGTAGACATTTGGGCCCTCAGGCAACCCTCATGAAGTCTGTTTCTGATTGTTTGGTCAGAGACATTCACACCAGTGGCCTGCTGGAGGTCATTTTGTAGGGCTCTGGCAGTGCTCATCCTGTTCCTCCTTGTCCAAAGGCGCAGATACTGGTCCTGCTGATGGGTTATGGACCTTCTATGGCCCTCTCCAGCTCTCCTAGAGTAACTGCTTGTCTCCTAGAATCTCTTCCATGCCCTTGAGACTGTGCAGGGAGACACAGCAAACCTTCTGGCAATGACACGTATTGATGTGCCATCCTGGAGAAGTTGGACTACCTGTGCAACCTCTGTAGGGTCCAGGTATCGCCTCATGCTACCAGTAGTGACACTGACTGTAGCCAAATGCAAAACTAGTGAAGAAACAGTCAGAAAAGATGAGGAGGAAAAATGTCAGTGGCCTCCACCTGTTAAACCATTCCTGTTTTGGGGTCATCTCATTGTTGCCCCTCTAGTGCATCTGTTGTTAATTTCATTAACACCACAGCAGCTGAAACTGATTAACAACCCCTCTGCTACTTAACTGACCAGATTAATATCCCATAAGTTTCATTGACTTTATGCTATACTCTGATTAAAAGTGTTCCTTTAATTCTTTTGAGCAGTATATATGTATATATATATTCATGACTGCAACACTCATAACAGTGGCAAAACAATTACATTGACAATCATGTTACGTTATTTTCAAAATGTTTCCTTTTCTTTTTCTTTACTTCTTTAACACACTACTTCTCCGCTGTGAAGTGTGGGTATTTTGCTCGTTATATATATAGATAATGACCGCAGCAATTCAAGTGTAAGAATTTCAGAACTAAACACAATGGCAAAATGTGAGAAGATGTCACAGTGGCACAGATCTTATTGTAAGTCTTCATTTGTAGCTTTATAAACATATCCATTGCTAAATGCTCTACAGAACTACTTGGGTGTGCTAGCAGTGCACTCGGCATGTAGTCACCAAGGACAATTCAAGGGGGATCGTTACGTCCTGTGTCTTTACATACTCTTTTAATAGAATAATTCACACAAATTTCAATATTTCCCAGTTGTTTTCAGCCCCGTCAATGGGTAAGTAGAACTTTTTGGTATTTTTATAAACAGGTCCCTAACCTAACCCAATGTAACCCTGTAAAGCATACACTCTCTGAAAAATTGAAGTCTCCATTACACAGTAGCTAAACACTTCAGCAAAGTATGTATGCCCACACTGATAATGTAGAAAAAGTTATTTTTATTATTTTCCTTCCATATTTTTTATTTTATTAACACTACATTAAACCAAGAGTATATGCATTTTGTAGGTTTTATTGCACCATTTACGCACAGAAGCATTTTCTAATGTTCTGTGCATTTTTAAGCTAAAGATAACATTTTTGAACCACACTACATCTGAATATGAGGAAGTACCGGATTTTTTTTTTGCTAACAAGAACCACATTAATCTGAAACAAGAAACAACAGATGAGGAACTTGGAATTTAAAGCAGTCCAGTCCTCACCTGCAATTTGCTATGTTACCATGAGCAAGGAGTTTATCTTGCTCATACTGCAACTGTAGTAAAAGCAAACACTGCAATAACTGTAAAAACACATTGGGATGATGTTTCAGTATGTAAAGGTTCCATACAAAATAACAGATTTTTTTTTGTACTGCTTGCAGCTGTGTTTGCCAAGGGTTCCAAGTATCAAAATAGTTTTCAATATAATTCAAAATTCAGCTACCAGAAAGGCATTCCGGTAATTAGTATGACTTGTTATATGATAAAGAACTCCACAGTCCAAGTGTTTTTGTTTTAAAAGTTTCAGTGATATTCAGAGCAAACAGTTCACACAAAAAATAAAGAAGAAAGTTAATAATACATAGGCAAAACAAGAAAAAAAGTTATTTTCAATGATGTTCCCTTTAAGGCTTAAGTATCTGGATTACATTTCTTAATGTTTCTGTTATCACATACAGTAGGACCTACATACATAGGCACATACATTCTTAAAAATAATGGTTCTTCACTGGATTCTGTGATTCCTCAAAGAACAATCCCTTGACTAAGCACCATTTCGATCCAGGAAGATTTCTCTGCTTGCAGTGGGCTGGCGCCCTGCACAGGGTTTGTTTCCTGCCTTGCACACTGTGTTGGCTGGGATTGGCTCCAGCAGACTCCCGTGACCCTGTAGTTAGGATATAGCGGGTTGGATAATGGATGGATGGAAGATTTCTCTGCACATGAAGTTGGTTCTTTGTGTTTTGAAAAACTTCTTAATGTGCAGAAAAATATTTAATATATGATAGCCTACCTAGCAGAACACTAACAGATTAAGAAAGCCTGGGCTTGGCCTGTGTTGTTGGACATAAGCAGCAAGAGTTCTTTTGAAATCATGACCTCAGTGGTATTTCACAAATCTGTTACCATCTATTCATGGTTATTTATTATATGGAGCCCATTATGGATCTAAATAAATAAAGATCCTTTTTGGAATCTTTATGTGGATGGGTGTTTTGGGTGCCAAAAATGGTTCCCCTATGGCATCGCTCTGAAGAATCATTCTGTCACTTTTATTTTAAGAGTGTAGCATACATAACATACATACAGTCAGAAAACTATATACCTTAGTACCATTCTGTCTAACAGTTTTCATGTTTCTTTCTAGCTGTCTAATTTCATTCTATGTAAATACAGAACTATAGCAGAGCATTAAGAACATCCCATTAAGTTGTTAGCTTATGGAGAAAAACAAAATCTTCCATTATCTATGTGAAGCCTGCATTCAAATTCAAATTAAGAAGAAACTTAAGTAAATTTACTATTAATTTTAATTTAAACGATATGGCTCTTACACTCCTGTTTTCATAAAGGAACACTATACTCAACTGCTAAAGTGTTCTTAATCTACTTTAGAGAAGTGATAAAGAAAATATAAGAACAAAGCTGTAGTCAAGTAATCAAATTTGATTTAGTGTAACCGTTTAATTGTACCTTAACAGAGAAAACCTCAGATTACTATGCCAATAGCATAGAGTCACGTCTCTCCAAGTAATATTGCATTATAGTTTCACAAGACGTACAGCTCCATATGGTCATTTTTATGCATTCTAATAAATACTACACAAGGATTGCAAAAGATATCACATAATTGCATTACACCAAATCCTGTGTTATTTTGAAATAAATTACATAATTAGATGATCTGACTGACTAATAATAGACTTCAAGTTTTGCAAAAGTTTCAGCTGCCAAGAACCTGCATTATATGAAGACTTTGTTTTATTTCAACATTTGTTTTGTCAATTTACTTACATTTTTTTCACAAGATTTCACTGGGAATATAGAAACAGGAGTAAACAGTACATCATGGGAATTTAAATGCTTTCATGTTTATCATGGTGCCAGAGTGCACTGATGTGTTAATCTAGACCGGGGTGGGCAATGTCGGTTCTGGAGATCTGCAGTTGCTGCAGATATTTGTTCCAAACCAGTTTCTTAATGAGAAGTCAATTATTGTTGATGAAGCACTTATTGCTTAAATGACATTTTGATGCTTCATTTTAGTGGTCTCGCTTGTTCAGTTTCCCCTCCCTTAATTTCTTATTTCAATCTTAAACAACTGCATTCACTGCGGTGGGCTGGCGCCCTGCCTGGGGTTTGTTTCCTGCCTTGCGCCCTGTGTTGGCAGAGATTGGCTCCGGCAGACCCCCGTAACCCTGTAGTTAGGATATAGCGGGTTGGATAATGGATGGATAGATGGACAACTTTATTCAGTGTGCTAATGGCTCCTTATTAGCAATAAGATGTAAATGACAAAGGAGCCAGCAGTCCTCCATCTAGCTTGTTTCCATGTGTGTTCATCTTGCACTTTTTGATTTGATTTAATAAAACACTTAATAGAACAATGTGACAGACTGAAAGTGATCGGTTTTAGGCTTCAAATCACTTAGATGATCTCCTTGGAAAGAAAAAAAATCTATGATATGAGAACCTAACATTGTAGACTAACAAGCCATAAAATTAAATAGGGTCTGTGATTGACAATAATTGGTTTCTAATGAAGAAATTTGGTTGGGACAAAAACCTGCAGCCACTGCGGCTCTCAAGGACCGACTTTGCCCACCACTGATCTAGACAATGAAAGAAAGAAATAAACAAGACTGTACATGTCACAATTAGAAGCCATTTAAAAAAAGGAAATATAAAAAATATGTTTCTTTTAAATATGCCATTTTTGTTACAGTAACAGGAAGAAAAATGCACCTGGAGAAAAAGCAGTGACAGATCCGATCACAACGCTTCAGAAGAAAGCTGAGTGGCAGAATTAAGTTAATTTTTTTTTTTTTTATTTAGTTAAGTTTAAATAACAAAATAAGAAATTTTCTTTCTGAGTGGGATCTTGTCAGACAGGAATAAAAAGTGCAAAGAGTCAACAGACTAAACCTTTCAAACAAAAAGTGGAAACATTTACCAAATTTAAAAGTATACTTTGATAATTGCCTCTAATATTTTGTCAGTAGGTTTTTACCTACATAAGAATACACTTTTCTCTCCTCAGATTTTATTACCTCTGCTGATTTGTGTTGAAAAGCTATATGGCACTGGGGAAAAAGAAATTACTGCAGGAGTTTCAGTGGTTCTTTATTGCGACTTTATTAACTAATTTGTTGAAGGCAAGTGTTACACAAAGTGGGTGTCTGTTCTCAGCTAACGTGATATCTTATTTCTTCATCATCTCTCTCTGGCAGATTTTTATTGAGCCATCCATTTCAGCTCCAGTAATTTTAAATGCTTATCTGGTAATCTCCGGAAGCTTTTTAAATTGTGATTTGTTAATCTACCAAACCAGGTAATTGAACTGAGAAACTGGAACACACAGCATGAGATTCCTGTCCATTTTGAATAGTCCCAGTTATATTATACTAGCAAAATACCCGCGCTTTGCAGCGGAGAAGTAGTGTGTTAAAGAAGCAATGAAAAAGAAAAGGAAACATTTTGAAAATAACATAACATGATTGTCAATCACGGTGGCGCAGTGGTAGCGCTGCTGCCTTGCAGTTAGGAGACCCGGGTTCGCTTCCCGGGTCCTCCCTGCGTGGAGTTTGCATGTTCTCCCAGTGTCTGCGTGGGTTTCCTCCCACAGTCCAAAGATATGCAGGTTAGGTGGATTGGAGTTTCTAAATTGGCCCTAGTGTGTGCTTGGTGTGTAGGTGTGTTTGTGTGTGTCCTGCGGTGGGTTGGCACCCTGCCCAGGATTGGTTCCTGCCTTGTGCCCTGTGTTGGCTGGGATTGGCTCCAGCAGACCCCCGTGACCCTATTCGGATTCAGCGGGTTAGACAATGGATGGATGATTGTCAATGTTATTGTTTTGTCACTGTTGTGAGTGATGAGTGTTGCTGTCATATATATATATATATATATATATATATATATATATATATATATATATATATATATACATACATATATACATACACACACATATATACACACAAATACATATATATATATATACACATACACACATACATACATACACACATATATACACACAAATACATATATATATATATATACATACACACACACATATATAAACATATATATACATATACATACATATCTACATATATACACACACAGCTATTTCAGTATCAGTGCAATACGCTGTTTGTTAAAACGGATGACACCGCTCTTACGTGCAAGTCTGTGTGGATATTATGAACTATCGTATTTGTTCAAGTTCTATTTAAATTTTAAATAGAAGGAATTTTTATTTAGTCGACAGAAATATCTTTGGTAGGAATGGTAAAACAGACAGGAATATTATTCCTGAATAAATCAACTCAAACCTTAAACAACTTATAATATTTTGCTCTCCATAAAAATATATCCTGTCTAAATTATACAAGTTAGAAATAAAGTAAACATTAAAAGAACAAACATTCAAATTTCTTTACTCTTATGTAATTTTATATTTTATAAAAATAAACTTAGATTTTAAATATCCCAAAAGATTTTGCTCTCCATAAAAATATATCCTGTCAAAATTATACAAATTCAAATATGAACATGCTGCATAACAAAACCTGGAAATATAAATAAAATGTGTTCCTTTCAGCAATAACAAATCAAATCATTCAGTTGTCTTTGCTCATATGTCATTTTAGAGCTGGACGCCTGGCATCTTTTTGGCAACAGGTTCGTTTCTGTTTGGTGTGAGGTTCTGTGTTGTGGAGATTCTCAGGATGGATTGCAGGTGCTCATCAGTGAGGCGACTCCTGTGTGCTGTTTTGTTAGTCTTTATCACTGAGAAGAGCTTCTCACACAGATATGTGCTACCAAACATGCACAAGGTTCGAGCCGCATGTAGACGGACTTTTTTTGTTCTTCAAAGTCACCAAAGCGCCGTGCAAACTCAGTGCGCGCTCAGTTTATCAGCAAAGTGCGTATTTGGGAACACCGTAGTGACGACTTGGTTTAACATTACTTGGTAATAGGGAAAGTGGGGCAAGTGGTTGTGTCTCCCATAAAAGCAGCTCAATTGAAATCACTTTGTGATTGTGCACGGTAAAACGTCCGCTGAAGTGTCAGATTCTTATTTAATTCTTCTGCTTTCTGTATCTTCTGCATTGCATTCAGGTCTTTCAGGTTACCCTGATGTTTTGTTTTATAGTGCCGTCTTAGATTAAATTCTGTAATTACAGCCACATTAGCTCCACAAATGAGACACACGGGTTCAGTAAACATATACTCAGCCTCCCATCGGTTTTTAAAGGCTCTATTTTCAGAATCAACTTTTCTCTTCAGCATCGTGTGAGCTAGCTTCGCAATAACTTGCAGCATCTTAAGGTAGACTTGATTAACGTGGTAAGTGTTCGGCAAGGCAGCTGAAGCGCTGCATTATGGGATCTGTAGTTTATTGTGTTACCAGCGCTTCATATACCCGGCTTTAATAACAATAATACAGTATATAAAATGATCTTATGGCCCTTGAGTTTGACACATATGGACTAAATAGAACTTGAAAAGATATATTTTTCAAATGTGATCGCAATTCAGATAGAGTTGACGCGACTACAGCCTGCATGCCTCAATAAGTCATCCTCCCTCGCCTTACTTTTTACCGTTCATCTAATGAATACACTGAGTATGGCTTTACCAAAACAATCACTGATGGCGAATAAAGTATCCATTATTCGAGTATGTAGATCGGGTTATATATATATACATATATATATACCGCGTATCGCAGCGAGAAGTAGTGTGTTAAAAAGCTAGAAAAGAAAAGGGAACATTTTAAAAATAACGTAACATGACTGTCAATATACAGTATTTGTTTTGTGAGTGTTACTGAGTGTTGCTGTCATCAAGGATTTGATTATCATTATTTCTTTCAATCAGGTTCGTATTTGTAGGATGTGTTGTGTTCAAGTTACATTCCGTGTTTGTCAATCGTTGTAAAGATGACAGGTTTCATTCATCGATTCGTTTCTTACTGCATCAATAAACAGCTCGTCTTCTTCTTTATCTGAGACCTGACACACTGCATGCACGGGTTTTTTTTACACTGTCTTCCTTTAGCGGGACATTGACTTTTTCCAACGTGTGCTTTGTTTCCGCAGTAGTTGGATTTATGAATATGCTTGTATGTATGAGACGCTTCATATTTTTGCTGCCTTTTCAATTGTGTAATTCGGTTTTGTTCAGCTCTTTGGAACTGTTGCTTTTATCTGTGCACTCGTCAGTTCACGTGAGCCACTCGGTGTACATGCATCGAAGGTTCCCAGCTGTGCTGGTGCCATCTCGTGCTATGTCCATGGCTGTATTTAATGTTACCTTAGTCCTGGCACTTAAAACTTTCTCTCGCAGTTTCGCTGAGTTTGTGTCAAACACCACCCTGACCATCTCATCTTCCTCTCCATAAGCACAGTCCTTCACCCATGAATATTTACCCGTGGCAGTTTGCTATTGGATTGCCGCTGACGGACGGCCTTATATGGGCAGGCACTAAATTACAAACGCCAGCGGCAGCCTTTCTTTGAACTTAATTTTAAAGTGTAGGGTTTACATCGTGCTTTGTTTCAGTAGCAGAACTCATGAATATGGTTGTATATGTCACTCGCTCGCTTCTTATTGTTTCGCTGCCTTCTCAATTATATAATGCATGTTTTCTTGAGCGCTTTTTGAGGTCTTCCTGGTTTTCTATGTACTGCGTGATTACGTGGGAGGCGTGATGATGTCACACGAAACTCCCCACCCACGCGTTGAAGCTCATCTCCATTACAGTAAATGGAGAAAAACTGCTTCCAGTTATGACCATTACGCGTAGAATTTCGATATAAAACCTGCCCAACTTTTGTGAGGAAGCTGTAAGGAATGAACCTGCCAAATTTCAGCCTTCCACCCACACGGGAAGTTGGAGAATTAGTGATGAGTGAGTGAGTGAGTGAGTGAGGGCTTTGCCTTTTATTAGTATAGATTTAGAACTGATATGTTTTACATGTACAGTACATTCAATTGTCGATTATTATCAATGTACTTTTCCAGATATTTACCATTTTTTTTCCCAAAACAGTGAAGTCTGTGCCACATTTTGTGACTTTGATAGAGATTTCCAGTCGTAGTCTTCACATAGTCTTACCAAATTGGAGGCAGGTAGCAGAGCACTCCCATGAATCCTTTCACCAAATGTGACAACGACTGAGACCAACTAGTCTGTAACTGGGTCAGTTAAAGTAAAACAGATTTGATTGTGTCTTTAATCCTAGGAGTAGTTCTGTGCATGATGGCTGACAACTGTTGAATGCTCACCAGGAAGTACAATGCACATAATATGGTGAAGAGGAATATGGAGCATCTGTATTTTGGACCTCACAAACAGAAGAGAAGCCGTCTCATGTTTCATGCTTTATCTACCACAATGGAATGTAGTGGAGAGGAATAAGGAACACTGTGCTTTGAACCTCATAAAAACAAGAGATGCTTATCTGTCCGATGTCTTATTCCTATGTACTATAACATAATGGAAAAAAAAGGCTTCTGAGACTGGTTGAATGCACCATAACTGCTGACCCTTTGTACAGCACCAGCTCCATCAGGCAAGACGGGGGCTATGGACCTCACAAACATTAGAGAGGCTCTTATGTCTTGTGTTTTACATACCATAACAAAATGGGAAAAGTAAATTATGTCCTGAGATTGCTGCTGAACTTGGAGCAGCTATTAAGTGTTTGTACAGTGCCATCTCCATCAGGCAGCAGGGTATTGGCTATCAGAGAAAGGGCTGAGGACAACAAGATTGGTGCTCAGTCAATAAATGTGACAAGAGCTGTGTTTTGCAATCATGTAATTTGACATTATGCACCGACAAGATCAGCAACTCCTGTCAACAAATCTGATATAGTCCATGACAAAAAGTTACCTACTATGACATCAGCTTAAGCAGTGAGTATTCTGATTTCCACCTTCTAAAGTTTAATGTCAGTTCTTTTCTCTTTTTGACATTCAGAGAAAGACAGTTATTATTCACTAAGCAGTCAACAGGACTGGAGTAAAGACTTCCAACACTCAAGATATGTGTCCTATCACCATATAGTCATCAGCATACTTGATAATAAAGCAACGGTGATTGTTCTGTCCTAGGTCACTGGTGTGCAGTTTAATAGATAAAGGGACAAAACAAAGCTTTGAGCAGCCTATATTGGAGTGAATCCCCTTTGTATTCTAACTCTCATTGAATATTTTAAAAGAAAGTCTTGAATCCATAACCTATTATATGAATTTACATTCATACAGTTCTCTTTCCCAGTCAGTATATGAAGCAAGCTGGATAGTATATAATTCATATATATAATTCACTAAGGCAAGACAACCATGTAAAGCACGCCGGAAGGAGCGTGGATTCACTAAGCCACCGACAAGTGAGACACCTATGGCGCACGCAGGAAGGAGCCACTCCCACCAACTCTAAGACCATTGGATACGACGACAACTCACAGAGCCACGCCCACCAACTCGGATGCGACGACACAGAAAAACTGGCGTCATTTATATTCGTCTGTCGTAGAGGTCACATGCTGCTCCGACCCACATTGACTGTTAATAGAGGCATGTTTCTCGGAGGTGAATCGCCATATGCGGCGTGTAAAACTGTTTGCGAGCGGTATCCCATGGAATCCTTAAAACGTTCCATTACAACTGAGGTTAAAACACAATGAAGTGAGCAGTCTTTAAAAAACGAGTTTTCGGTTACGACGCACGACCGCGTGCACTATAGCAAACTGTTTTACACGCTACATACAGCAATTCGCATCCGCAACAAACATGTGTCTTCTTAGATACTCCTGCACTTTGTACACACCCCCCTCCCACCGTGGTCGGGTGTCTTGGTGGATTATATATAGAAAGGCAGCCAAAACCGCACAGTGCAATGAAAAGTCTACGTGAGTCACAGATGCATCTGGACTGTTCAAAGACTCGAGTGACGAGTTGGAGGTGGGCACATGAGCAGGCAGTGTATAGTGAACGAGAAATCAGCAGACTAGCATGACGGAGGGAGCGGAGTGGATGTCCTTCTCCTCTCCTCCCGTTCCACCCTGAGCGCCACACGGACGATTGTGTGTTGGTTCGTTCCGTGCATTGGTTAACACCCAATGAAGGAAGCAGTCTTTAAAAAGCAATAAGCCCTGTGCCTCTGTTTCATTACCGTCTCACCTGCTTCACCAATGCAGGCCCCGCAACAGGCGATCCCGCGGCGTCATTCCCATGACCCACCAGGCAGCCAACTGGGTAACCAAAGTCTTTGGGTTCAGGGGGGAGTATGGTTACAAAGCTGAAACTTAAAGGAATTGACGGAAGGGCATCACCAGGCGTGGAGCCTTTCGCTTCATTTGACTCAACACAGGAAACCTCACCCAGCCCGGACACGCACAGGATTGACAGATTGATAGCTCTTTCTCAATTTTGTGGGTGGTGGTGCATGGCAGTTCTTAGTTGGTGGAGCGATTTGGCTGGTTATTTCCGAAAACGAACAAGACTCCCGCCTGCTAACTAGTTACACGAGCCAACAGCGGTCGGTGTCCAAATTCTTAGAGGGACAAGTGGCTTTCAGCCATGTGAGATTGAGCATTAACAGGTCTGTGATGCACTTGTATGTCCGGTACTGCACGCGCGCTACACTGAATGGATCAACGTGTGTCTACCTGGCGTGGGTAAGCCGTTGAACCCCATTCGTGATGGAGACCGTGGCTTCCAATTGTTCCCCACGAACGAGAAATTCCCAGTACGTGCAGGTCATACGCTCGCACTGATTACGTCCCTGCCCTTTGTAAAGCCCCCCATGGTCGGGTGACTTGGTGGATTATATATATAAAAAAAGCAGCCGGAACCGCAAAGAACAATGAAAAATCAACGTGGAAACCGACTGAGGCGGTGTTTGGAAAATTAACAGTCAACGTGACTCACAGGTGCGTATGGACTGTACACAGACGAAAGCGACTCAGGTAGGGAGTTGGGGGCGGACACATAAGCGGGCAGTGCGTACTGAACAAGCGCCGTTCAACCCTGTCCTTCGCTTTGGAAGGAGAAAGCGCGACGGCGCTCCTCCGGTTTTTAGTCACTGACAATTGTATGTTGGTTTGTAGCGTGCATTGTTGCAATGTTACTTTTCTTGGTGGTTTATTAAATTACAGATTTTTCAAATGTTTATTTTTTCCTCTGTGCTTAAAAATCATTTAAAAAGCGGCCTGCTACGCCGCGGGTTGGCTAGTGGTGAATAAATGTCCAGAAATAGGAACTAAACGTATTAAGATCAGAGTAGACATTATATAAAATAACAAACACTGTGTGTCTCTACTACACTTTAGTTTGCATAGTAAGCAAATTCATGGTTGTCTTGAAGGGGTTTAGCCTGTGTTTTTAATTTTTTTTTTAACAAATATTTCATTGGAATGGAGGTAAAGGCTTCTGGCCTATAGTTTTGCAGACTGTTTGGCTTAGATATCTTAGGAACTGGGGTAATGATTGACTCTTTCCACTGTCTAGGCTCAACATCATAGCTCTGGAGCAAGTTAAAAAGCAAATATAAAAACAGAAGAAAGCTGGTTGAAGCAGGATTTCATCAGCTTCTTTGATCTGCCTTCTGGCCCCACTGCCCTGTTGGTTTTGATTTAGCACAGGGACTTCTTTAGACATGCTGAGCTCCCTCCCAGTAACTTTTCTAGCAGCTTTACAAAACATCACACAGACTGGTTCATTTAAATACTAAAGTGTAGTTCTTGTATTTTGGAAAGATCTTATTGTTTTATAGATTCCAGTCCTTTGATAGTTTTCAAAATTTTCTAGAACGCATTTTCATGGACAGCATGCTATATTTCCAAAAGCACTGGCTGTACTTTGGCAGTTTTCTCCTTAATGTTCATTGACTCATTGAACTTTGTATACTTACTGACATACTAGTGGACTTATTTAGTGACAGTTGGGGCATAGTACATTTTAGACCTAGACAGTGTAAAATAAACACTTCCCTTCCTCTGCTACAATCTTACTGCTCTAGGTCTGAGTTTTGCACATGTCTGGGTTTTTATGTTTCAGTTTCTATTCTATTTTAATATTAACTGAATAAAGTTGTGGTCAGATGTACCCAGAGTTGCTATGCAAAGGGATTTGTAAGCACTAGAGATATTTCCATAGAACATCTCCAGTATGTTCTTCCCCCCTTGTATTAATAATGAATAAACTGAAATCAGTCTTCAAGAGTTTGAACAAGATAGACAATTGAGTTTACAGTTCTTCTATAGTTTTGCAAATCATTTCAGCTTTGGCTATGACATCTGCACACTGTGACACATAAAGTACTGTAACAAAGATTGATTTAAATTCACAAAGCATATAGCAGTAGAGTGTTGTACCGTGTTAGCCGTAGATTGATACAGGAGAAAGCAGGGTGAAATGACACCTTTTATTGGCTAACTAAATAGATTACAGATGCAAGCTTTCAAGGCAGCTAAGGCCCTTTCATCAGGCTTGCCTTGAAAGCTTGCATTTGTAATCTATTTAGTTAGCCAATAAAAGGTGTCATTTCACCCATCTTTCTCCTGTATCAAAGAATATAGAATGAACACAGTTCAGTCGTTTGTAGAGCAGATGTGTTCTTTATACACCATCTTTTATTTATATACCAACAGACCCCTGCTCCTGCCTTCTTACCAGATGCTCAGTTACTGTCTTGCCATTCACAGATAAATCCATCTATTTCAATGTCTTTATTCAAGCAGTTATTCTTAAAGCAAGCTGCAGTAAAGCACAGGGAGAGATTGACTGAGATACTCTGCCTTGACCAGAGAGGGTCTTCATAGGAACTACTAGTTTTTTGCTAGAATACTAAGAGCTGAAATGTTCCACAGTGACTCGGTCATAACTGAATATTGTTTTGTGTCCACACAGGAAATGTGTTACAGTTGCTACAATCACTAGCGGAAAATGTGCAAAACAAATGCTTTTTGTAAAAATATCTTTTTATATAATATGCTACCATGGCTGTCCGTTTGTCTGTCCAGGACTTTAAATCACCTGTAGCTCGCAAACCGTTTGACCTAGTGGCAGCTCAACTGGATGGTAAATGCACCCTGGATTCCTGAAGGACATCATGGGACATGCAGTCCATTTTCACAGCCCTGTTGGATGCCTTGGGTGCCGCCAGGAGGAAATTCCTAAAGGACCTGGGGATTCCTATTTTTCATACAACCCACAAGTACTGCGGAGTCACGAGGACGGAAGCCCACAGTACTTCCGGGATATTTGAGGACTGATGATGTGGCGTTTGACCCGGAAAAAGAGAAGGAGCACTTTTGGGTCAAGGAATATAAAAAGGACTGCTGAAGACCCAGCAAAGAGAGCCGGAGTTGGGAGGTTGGGTGACGAAGCTGCTGGGAGTGGAGGATTGTTGTATTGCTATTGATTATTGTTATTATTATTGAGTATGGGAGAATTGTGGAGTGTATGGTGCTTTGTGCACTTTATTTGAAGAAAATAATTACAAATTCTTTTTGGTGCTTTTACACGTGTCTTGGACGTCTGTCTGTTGGGTTTTAAGGGGCCACAGCGACCCCTAGCGTCCATAACATATACAACGTGATGTCTACTATCCTTTTTCGGGGTGATGATAGATCTCCAAGGTTATTCCTCTTCTTTTTATTTTTGTTTTATTTTATTGTAGAATCAACTCTCGGCAGTGGCTAGCAGGGCGGCCATGCGGCGCATGTGTACAGGAGTCATTCTCATTGGCTCCCACCTTCGCCATCACATTCCCTACCTCTTCATATCTTAAATCATTCTTGAGGCAGATTGAAGATTTAAGTGGCAGCTTAAGTGAAAAATGAAAGAAAATGAACTAAGAAATTGCAACACAAACACTGACTTAATCAGTTTTATTGCAAAAAAATGCAGACAAAAGATGAGAAGAAGCAGGCTCCTAGGGCAGAGAAAAGAAGAGCTGCTCAGGAAGCAGCAAGCGCATCAACCTCTGAGCAAATGAATGCTAAACATACAGAGAAAGAGGATGAAAACTATGAATGTTCAAGTCAAGTTTATTCACTGTACATTATCATGTAGTGCACCGTTACTGGATCTTAAATAATTACTTTGTGAATTATCAGCCTATGTGTCAACAGGAAACTCAAAGACTCACGGGAGTGACTTTTCAAATTGAAGAGAGTAATCTTTACCACTGAATGACAGGGAGAGGCGGGTCTTCAAGTCAAAAAGTCAGTCCTATGATGCTTTGGCTATACTGTTTCCATACATATTGATATTTCAGATAGTAACTACTTAACAAATTTTTGCAAAAAAAATCATTCATTTTGCAAGTTTTGACTTAGCAACTCAATTAAAGATGTGTAAATATGTGATCTGAGTGAACATGAGATTTTTCTTTTTCTTTTTTTACATGGACACTTTCACTGTGTTTACTACTGTCCAGTGCTGGTCACATATCAGTCCCAAATGTGAGAATCTCTCTTATATACTTTCTTCAAGAAAACATGAGATTACATTTTTTTTCTTGCCCACCACTACAAAGTACATGGGAAAAATAACACAAAAAAATATCATTTTTGGGTGGAGTATTTTAAACAGTTTTTCCTCGTTTGTTTTTATATGATTAATCAGTGCCAGTTTGAGAAGCCTGTTTTTCAAAATTCTGCTCTACTGGATATTTGCTATTGAATGAGTTTATGGTTATAAGAAGTGGGCAAAATACTCTGCAGTAATCGGGGGTCCCATTAGTGCTCCATTTTTAACTAATCACTTAGCTCTTACAGTGAAATATACTGTTAGCTTTATAGAATGCAATCAGTTAGGATAAACATGACTTAAATAGACAAATCTCATTTTACACAAATACAAAATCTGCAAACAAGTGCCACACCAACTTGTACTTCTGACTAGTAGCATGTAGAACAGCCACTATTCAATACAGACATGCGCTTCTGTGTGGGAAAGAAGAAGCTACAAAGTCACTTGTTGTAGCCCTCTTGAGGCTTTATTGAACAGCAGCGAAACCTTTGGTTGAAATTCCATGATTTGAGACCTTATGGTTCTGTTTGACCTTTAAAATAATAAATCTTTACAGCCCTAGTTAGTTAGGAGTGTGGATTGCAGAAACACATCATGTCAAGCAGGCTTAAATAAAAGGAAATATCTTAACAATAACCTTCTTAATTCTGAAATAACACTTTAACATACTTTCTCACAAGCCCAGTAATGGGAGCTAATTGATTCTTAACATCACAACATGCTTTTTAAATTTATTTGCACTGACCCCACCCATAAGTTTTAATTTGAGGCTTTGACATGTTCCAAAGTGTTATTGCAGGTGTCCCAGACCCACTAAGACAATTCATAGTTCGCACCTAGGTTATAAGGCCCAAATTCCTGATCTTGGATCTGTCTCTGTCCCACATGTTGTAGACCATTTAAAATATTACAGTCAAATTCAACTTATTATAATGGTCAGTAGGTTTGGTTGCCCACCCTAAACTTCCAGTTGAGAGTTCTTTCATGGAGTCTGGTTCATATGTTTATTGGTCCTTACAAGATAATTAAACACTTAAGTCCAGTGACTTACTAATTGACTTTACCATTGTATTAAAAATTGCATTCCATTGTATTCCTGTCAATTTTAAAGGAGAGGTAAAATTTGTGATTCAAAAAGTTATTGCCCTCTTATTGTCTGGCATGTAACAAGCTATATTTGATCCATTGGAAAGGAACATTTCTGGGTTATGACTAAGAGTGTTCATGATCTTTTTCATTACTTTAATATTATCAGTGGCTTCCAGGGCCTTTTAAGTCTTGTAATCATTGATATTAATTTGTCAAGCCAATTGTATGTTACATGGGCAATACACTGACAGCAGCCTAATAATGTAAAATAGACTTGTGTATAATTTGGTATTTGTCCTTTTCAAAGTGTCAACTCTTTATACGCTATGGTTTAACACTTTAAACAACAGCACTTTAAACAATTCAGAAAGTTCCCTGATGTATCGGTTTTCTCAATCCTTGCCCAATTATGAGTTTAGCATGCAAATACCATTTTTGTTATTGCTAATTGCTCTTTACTTTACTTGCACATCTCACTGACCCAGTCTTGTCCCTGGACCCGCCTACCCACCTCAGCAGCCAACCGGCTGCTACACTATTTTCTGAGCATTTCACTTCTATATTTATATGAAATTTCTTGGTTGCTTTTTTTTGAACTGCAGTAAAACTAACTGGCAACCCCTTTCACAAAGGCTATGTAGCCAAAATGATGTGAAGGGTGTGGGGAGAGTAATGCATTTCCAAAATCAAGAAAAACTCTAAGAACAATGTTATAAAAATGATTCATTCAGAAAGGCATGATAATCCTTAGTGAACAACACCCAATGTTAAAATAAACACTTTTGAAAAAAGAATGCAAATGAAACGCTCAGAGGCCCAAACATGTTTCTTGTTAATTCTGAGCCACAAAGCAACTACAAACTTTGGCTTGGGTCAATCAAATTTTATGATGTGAATTGCTAAGATTGGTAAATATTTGTTATGGTGAGAAAATAAATTATTTAGATAGATAGATAGATAGATAGATAGATAGATAGATCTTTGTTTGTTCCTAGGAGAAATTTGGCAATGTATTTGCAGTATGTAATATATTATAAAATATGCATGATACATTATAGATAGATAGAGAGAGAGAGAGAGAGAGAGAGAGAGAGAGAGAGAAAGGAATATTGCATTTATCGTGTGTGTAAAAAATCTGATATTTTGTTTTTCCTTAATTTCATTATTCAGTGTCAAATATTCAAAAAGAAATAGAAATATACAGCATTCTGTTTTATATCAAACAGTGAAAACATGCACTGTGTCATTATTTTTCATACATGCATCAGTGTTGGCTCACATTTCCAGGTACCTGGTTTCCTTTCCCAGCCTGATCACACAGTGTACAAATTGTATATTCTACTAGGGGGTTCGCCCCTGCTCACGTCGCTCGCCAACCCCCCCAGCCTGTGCTATGCGCCAGCAACTTCACATCTCTGCTACTCACATTGTGAATGCACCCCTAAGGAGACACGGTCACTCCTCTGAAAGCCCTCTTAAACAGTGATACAATGGGAAACAAATATAGCTTTCTTACCTCCTCTTTGCTCGATCAGCTGCTGGCTTGCTGCTGCTGCTGTGCTGTGTGATCTGTGTCTCGTGCGGCGCTTCAAACAAGCCTATACAGCAGCTATCCTACTCTTTGTCTTTTATTTCTGGCCTCGGGTGTGGTTAAATCTCTTGACACAAAGTCTTATCTCTCGGGACGTGAGTTCTTGATATTTTTTTGTTTATAATTTAAAAACAGAATAAGAATCTGAAAATCTAACAACATCACATTAAAGTTTGATAAATTCTGAAAAGAATGATACCAAAATATATGTGTAGGTTTTGAAATAAGCCCGATTTAAAGCGTGACAAAAAACGTGACATAAAAAGTCACATAAAATCGTTGCACAACATTGTTGCACTTTTAGGCTTAGGATTTTATATACTGTATATATAATAGATTTCCACATAGCAAAGATGTCCTTTTATGGATCTACTGGCAGCTTGAAAATAACCCAGTGTTAGTAACTATGTGGGCACGCCCTGTGATGGACTAGCATTCTGTCCAGATATCTTTATTGCTTTGCCTCCAATGCTGTTGGGATGGACACCAGCTGTTTGTGATCCTGTTTTAGAAAAAGAAGGTTCAGAAATGGATGGCTGGATGAATAATCAACAATCAAACAATACTGGACTCCTCTGATGTTCAAGTAATTGATTTTTGAAATATAGGTATAACATAGTAGGAATGGGACAGTAGGCTGACAGAATGCTGCCTCATGATCCACTATCCTGGTTATGAATTATGCACTCATTTCTGAATTACTTTTTTCAGGTAAACTATTTTATATTTTACATCCCAAAGGCATGTGTGTTACTTTAAGTGACAATTCCAAATTGTCCTCATGATGATTTGTTAATGAATGGGCCCTGCCATGGACAGGTCCTTTGTCCAGCGCTATTACCCACCTTACATTCAGTGCTGCTGGGTTAGACTCCAAGCAATCCCACCAAATCGAATCTGATTATTTTATATCAGTTTTAAAATTTTATGTTATTCAATCAATTTTAGAGTCAAAGTTGGCCAAGACCTATCTTGACCACATCAGGCCCAAGACATGAACCATCTTTGGCGGAGAAGATAGTCCACCACAGGACCCTCTATGGAAGCTATCCAGATTACTCTTTACACAATCACACCTTCCTAGTGCATTCCTTTTATGTGTATTTCCAATCAGAGTTTTCAAATGAACACAAAGACACTACTGCTGCTCAATCTGCACAAAATAGCAATTCAAACCTGTTCTGTTTTTCATGAAAATTACAAGGAAACACGTTAAGGGGTTGTTGCAATACTTCAAGTACATCATGACTCCAAAATATCATTTGTGCCTGGGCAGAGTATGTTGTTTTTAGTTTCGTTTTTTTTAATTGTATATAACAAAATCAGGTAGTTCAGCATCATGTCACAATTCAATAAATTCGGATAAAAAAGTTACTTCTGAATTTCTGTATAGCATTCATGTTAAATTTACCACCGGAAAGCTCATATTTCTAAAATGAAAGAAGCAAGATGCACTGTTATTCACTCATATAAGATCCATTTGGAGACAAAAATCAGCCTAACCCATACAGCTGTGGAATGCAAGAGGAACCCACGCAGAGATGGGAAAGCATGTAGTCTCAACACAGACAAAAAACGGTTATTAGATTCTGATCCCATGAGGCATCAGTGCTAACTGAAATACTTTTTAACCAGTTGTTCTGTTTATTGTATTCTTAATTATAAATAAAGCAAATTAAATAAAGTCGACAATACTACTAGCTATGAAGCTAGAGTTCTTTCTATGGCTTGGTCTTCTTTTCTCAAGTTGAGCACTGTGATTGTGCTATGAATAGGATTTTTTTTTTTTGTAGGACTTTGGATTCATTATGTTTTTGTTTTTGAATTTTTTTTTTATCAAATATTCGTTTTGTTTTTATTTTTGAATGTATTTTGAAGGCGGTAAAATGATTTTGCATATTTAATTTTGTTGAAGGTATTATGTTATGGCATTGCTAGGTAGGTTCACCAGACATTTGTATGGAATGACATCACCAGGTCAAAGATATTAAGATCAGTGTTGTGCACTGCTGTCCATGATTACAGATCCCAACCAAAGAATGAGTGAGGTTTGTGTTTCTTTCTAATGTTTAAAAGTTATTCATTTTTTTACAGTGAATTAGAGCTTAGTTAGCATTTCGAGCTCTGACAATTCATTTTTGATATCTCTGTGATGCACCGTACCCACCACATTCCTTGCAATGGTAAACCCATGGGGCATCTACTAGTCATCAAGGATAAACCAGGATGAGTGAGACAGACACAGACAAGATGGTACAAAAATAGGCAGTTCTTCATTAAAAACAGGTGATATCAAAAATATCTCAATATCAAAAGTTGAAGTGAAGTGAAAAATCGCGCTAGTAAATCAATCAATACACAGTTCATATGTGGGTAAAATGATGGAATAAAGATCCCAAAAACAGACCAAAACACAAAAACTCCCATTATTTCCCTTCACTCTTCTAAGTGAAAAGGAAAACACAAAAAGTTGTTTTTCCTTCTCCCCTTATCAGGCTGATCAAGGAACAAAGGACTTCTTAAAAGAAAAATAAATCAAACAAATGTCCAAGCTCATCACATTATTCTAACTTGTTAGAGCTCTTGGGAATAATCGAAGAGTATGTGCTCCCCCTTCTATCCTTACTCAGACTGCTCATGAGTGCATCCTCTACTAACAACAGACACAGTGCTGCAAAATGAAGATGATTCCTAATGTTCATCTCCATTTTTTAATATACCTGAAGGTTTCCTTCCTCAAATCCCAATGGAGGCCTCACATAGCCCCTATTGATTGTATATCTCACCCTCACGTAGTCTACTCTATCCACCATAACCCAGAAGGAAACCAATAAATTTGTGCCTACACTAGCGCATGCATGAGCAACCTTAGACACTCATCTCTAACTTGGGCCCTTTGCTCATACCCAAATGGCTTCACTAAGTTTCATTCACTTTCTCACTGCTCAGTTCCTTCCTCCTGGATGCCTCCTCATGTCACGGCTCAGATGAGCAATGTAGCGTTCCACTGCTTGACCTTGTTTACTGCCATCCACACACACACACACACACACACACACACGCACACACACACCCATGCAGCTACCTTGCTGCTTCCTCCATAGATCTCTCATCAGCACCATCTTTCAAACACTCAAGGTAAACACCCCTGTATAACCATTTAAACCAAAAGTGAGAATCTATAAACAGTTACACAGGGTTTTTTTGTACACAGGTAATGGTACACATACATTGAGTTTGGATCAAGTTTGAAGTACTCTGACCTGTTAGCAGCACTGCAACATAAACAACAATGGCGGTGCTGTGACATCACCATGCAATTATTAAACAGGGATAGCATTTTAATAAAACCAAATAAGTACCAACAAGCCATTAATCAATATGGACAAATGTAGTACATACTGGAAGCAGAAATGGGTAAAAGTATACCAATTTGTACAGCACACAATTGATTATATAATCATTAATAATGTAATCAATGCCATGACCAGATGTCATGGCTGAGGTACCGGTACGCAGTGCTGTCACAAAAAAAATCTGTGGTTACACGCACACAAAACCATTGCCATAGCACAAACTACCACACTCCTGGTTTTGAGTCTTGATCCACTTTTACCTTGCCGTGATTCTTGAGTGGTCTGTTCATGCTAGTTGAACTCCAAAAATGGGAAAGCCTAAACCACAAAAAATCTAAAATTCCAAACTAAATTAAATCTAATTATTTTTTTAATTAATTGAAATAAAGAATTCAAAATGAACAGAAAAAGAAAATGCAAAAGCCAATCACACCACAAATCCAAAATCTGAACTCCTAAATCACAAGCTAAAATCTGACCCAGAACAAAAAGAACTAGGTGTTAATTAGCAGCTTGTGAGTATGCCCCAAAATCTATAAAACGGAAGGAAAACTATCAAAACCATGAATTCAAAAATCCAAATAATTAACTATAATAAAGTTTTAACCATTTAGTTTAGTTTATTCAGTTGAATAAAAGTTTTACAATTGACCCCTAGTTATTTTTTTAACAAATGGAGAATGGGGAACAAAGAACACAGTTTCTAAAGCCAACAGTGCCATAGGAAAAAGCTGTTATCTCAGGTACAGTAACTGCGTCCTCATGACTGTAACATCTGAGAATCCTAAATGAAAATAAGTTCTTGATGCTGCAGATAGACACAATTTAGAGTAAAGCAGAAAAAAAAACAGGTCGAAATAAAGGGAGAAAGGAAAAACTTTAAATATAAAGAGAAATCAGTATGGAATGATTCATGCTGTTTTTCCATGTAAATGTCGCTAACACAGGAAGTCACCTAACAGATTTTTGTATAATAATATCCAATCAAGTACATTAACGTATATAATATTTATTATATTCACAAATAAATGTTGAGTTAAATGACCAGGAAATAGAATTAAGAGAACAACCTTAATAATATTTAATCTGAAAGTAAACACATAGGGTCAGATGAAGTAAACAAGCTGCATAGACAGACAGATTGGTATGGGGTGGCCTAACGCCTCTGTGCTTGTCAGCGTTTACAGATTTATTGTGTATGTGTCTGCTTGTGTGTGTTCATTTCTTTCTCTTCATCATCCATCATGTGCTCTGGACAAAGAAACTGTCACCTGTTTTCCCATATACATTTCTTTGAGTGTTTGAATGTGTGTGCCTCTGTGTATATACATGCATATTTACATGAATGAATAAATAAACAAGCAAACAAACAAATAAATGAATATAACTATAAATAAGGTATATCTCAAAACAACTGCTTTTGCAAATATTTTGTATATCAATAGGCCTGGTTCCATGAGTCTACAGAGCAGACTGCAAAAATCCCGGTTAAATTAAACAATTGCTATGGCAGTTATCATTGGACAAAGGTCACACCATTTTTGAAGGATATGAGGATGAATACTGGATTGAACTGGTCCAAACGCAATAGACCTGGAGCCTATTATAAGACAAACATGATGCAACATGTTTAAAAATTCTTTGTCATTTTTTTTTGCAGTTATTGTTTCCACACGCATACAGACTCCATGCTGAAATCAACTTCTCTTGATGTTACGAATGTCTTAGAATCAAAATCTGAAGTTAAGACACAGGCGAATTTTCAACTTCATCACCAAAAGTTAATTTACTTGCAAGTAAAAATTAAAGCAACAAGATTTCTTCAATCCTAACTGTGAACTACTGTACTATATTTGAGCCAGGCTTTGTCTTTCAGTTTTCTTACAGCCACAGCCATCTACTAGTTTCAGAAAACTCCACAGCCACAGCCAGTTGTAACTTCTGCTCACCATTGGCTCAAAGGAAATTGCTTCCCTTGCCAGCTCAGAATTCACAAAACGGCCTAAGTGAGGTGACACAAGCTTGTGTGAGGTTTTGCGATATGTCAGTTGAGCTATCAGTGATAAGGAAACAGCTACAAAGAAAACAGGATAGCTTTGTAAGTTCCTCACTACCACAAAGAGGGACAGTGAGTGACAAGACATAGCTGTTTCTGTATCTAAAAACAGAGTAATGGCACCTTATTAAAAAACAGGTGAGTGAAGAGGTCAGAAGAGGATCATGAAAAGTTCCATTCCTTGCCCTTAAAAGGCTTTTTGGAAATGCTATACATTCTGAGTAGTTGTTTCCAGTTTTTGCTGGTTTGAGCGGGTAGGGTGAAATGGGATATGGCACTACATGTTGGAGCAACCCTAGTCAGTGTCATTCACCCTGCTAAAGTAAAAAATTAAAAGGTGTTCTTAAAGATTCAGAGGATGATGGAAATGGAGGATATTTCAGATTATGTAATACAGCTGACTGAGGAAAGGAATGCTTACGACAATACTACCTACTTTAAAATGGGAGCTGTCGAGGTCTTCTGTGTCTTCACTGAATAGATACGAAAAAAAAATCAATACTGAATGTTCAAAACCTACTAAACTACAATTTGTTGTACAAAGATACTTATCTCAGTACACGGTTTCTCAGAGATGATGTTTATCCTAACAGCACTTGGTGCAATGCTGGAACCACACTTGAGCTGAGTGTCACAGGGCATCATGCTAAACCAACTTTGATTTGTCAACCTGTCTGTCTCTGAGAAAACTTCAGTTCCTAAAGAAGACCGATGCAGACATGAAGGTATAGTGTAAACTCAACAGTGTCATGATATTATGGGTTTGTACATCGCAGAAACTGTTTTTGTGGGAATCTTACCCCAGTATTTTGCTTTTATCCTTGTTATGTGATAAGGTTTTAATGTAAATTTAGTGATGTCAACTCATGTCTGCTCATGAAATGTTGCCATTTTATATTTTTTGTTTAGCAACAGCCTCTTTGTCTCTTAACTTGCATGGCATTGCTTCCACGTTGGGGCTAGTAATGCAGTGAGTGATTTTATTGTATTATGGTTTCTCTATATTTAAAACAAATAATGTGGTTTGTTAGTATAATGAGGACAAAAAATTTCAAAATATTTAGATTTTTGGTAAAATCTTTTCTGACTTTCATTTCTGATTTATGTTCTAGTTGTGGCAATTTGGATTTATTTGGTTAAGACTATTGTCTTTTTTTCCACCACAGTCACTCTTTTATCTTCCCAATAGTGCCTCATTCCTACCCACAGGCCTAAATTCTGTTTTAGGCATAACAACTGAAAAGTGTGACTGGACTAAGAGTTCAACCCCGGCTCTGGTGCAGTGAGACTATAGGAGTTTTTAAGAAGATATTTTTATATTTTATAGGTTTCCATAGCCACACATACATACAGTGCACCACCATACCTCACAGGAGTATTAAAATACATTGTTGTAGCTCGGTGTGTTAATGACAGTTGGGTTGCTGCCACAGGTACTTTAAGGTTAGGGCATACCTCACACTTGGCTTGATCTTGCTGAAATTGAACATCACTCCCTAAAAGTGCTTTTTTTGTGATTTCACTTGGAAAATTTGTGTGTGAATATACCAATCCTGTAGATGTGGTAAGCATGACAAGTAGCTTTCACATATGAGTGTCAGAGGAACATTTTACTGACTCATTTCAGGTATGCAATACCCTGTTGGGGAAAGAGGGAGTGATGTCACTAATAGACTCATCTTTTCTCTCCTCTGCAGCATTGAGAAAATGCCCTTTGATTGAAAGTAACCCCACCCTTTCCAGCCATAGGGCTATAAAAGTTCAATCCCTTCTGACATTAGCATCTCATTTGGATCCGAACTTGGTGAAAGGACAGTTTCCTATGACTAACCTGCTCTCAAGTGCCAAAGCCTTCAACAAAGCCATGAAGACCACTTTATATAATTTCTATTTTGTGCCCTCAATAATTGATTTAGAGTTGTCTTCTTCTTCTTCTCTTTTCAGCTGCTCCCATTAGGGGTCGCCACAGCAGATCATCTTTTTCCATATTCTCCTGTCCTCTGCATCTTGTTCTGTTACACCCATCACCTACAGGTCTTATTTCACCACATCCATAAACCTCCTCTTAGGCCTTCCTCTTTTCCTCTTACCTGGCAGTTCTATCTTTAACATCTCTCCTCTGGATATGTTCAAACCAATGCAATCTCACCTCTCTGACTTTGTCTCCCAACCGTCCAAACTGAGCTGACCCTCTATTGTACTCATTTCTAATTCTATCCATCCTTGTCACACCCAGTGCAAATCATAGTATCTTTAACTCTGCCACCTCCATCTCTGTCTCCTGTTTTCTGGTCAGTTCCACTGTCTCCAATCCGTATAACATAGCTGGTCTCACTACCATCTTGTAGACCTTCCCTTTCACTCTTGCTGGTACCCATCTATAATGAATCACTCCTGACACTACCCATTCCAACCTGCCTGCGCTCTCTTCTTCAACTGAGTTGTATTGTTTGAACATTAAAAAGGGTTAACCCTTTTGACATCCCCAACACTTTTGGGACTCTCCCTGAAATTATTCACATGTCCGCACAGTGAAGTTCCATGTTATGATGTTCTGATCACAGCAAGGTGGAAGATGAAATCTTAAACCAGGCTACGAAATTACAACTTTTTACTTGGGTGAATCACACAATGACTTGGAGAGCTGCAAGTCTTAAAGAGAGCTTGGCAGTGAAAAGATATTTTAATGAGTTTGGCTTCCTTTGTGTTGTTGTTTCACTTCCTTGATAAAGAACATTCACTGCCCTGTACAAGAATGTTAACTTGAAAAGAGTAGTAACTCAATAATGTCTGTTGCAGCTCACCACAAATCAGATAACGGCAAAGTATTGTAACACTTAATGGAGTGTAAGTGGATTGTAAGCTCCACTGATTGTTCAAACCTGCTCGCTGGTTAATAGACTAATTTTAGATTATGGAAAAAATTAACAAGGCTATTTGACATGCACCGGCTAAATAGGCTAGTTGTCAGCTGTACCTTAAGTTACATAGGTAGGTTCAAGCTCTTGCACTTTGCTCCAGCTATTCATGCATTGATTTGCCCTGCTGTTTACTACAATTTGTAACAGCTCCATAATCTGTTGGTGTCTGTGTGAGCATTTCTGAGTACTCCAGATTTTCCTATTTCACTCCAGGAATGCCAAGAACATTAACTGAAGGAGATACTGGTTAGTCTGATTGATGATCCTACGATTGTTTTTCTCTGTCCAGAAATGCTTTCTGCCTTTCTCCTGATGCCTAGATAGGCTGCAATCACCATAACTCGGAACTGGATTACAAGGTTTTAAAAATAGATGAAATATCGAATATGAATCTTTTTTACTTCGAAGCGCATGCTTTGTTTTTTTCACTTATGTCAAGGCAGGGGGATGAGCTCAAATCATCATTCTGAACTCACTTCATCCTGTGTATTGTGTTAAATCACTAGTAGCACACAACACAGCACTGTAAGTGAATTCATGAAAGTAATTTGGCTGGGTTTGCAACAACTTTATTCCATTCTTTTCACATACAGTGTGCACCAACATAGACTTTTTCACAAAACCCAGAAGTAGTAGTTTGACAAGCATATATGTTGGAAGTTTTTATCTAAATTCACATAGTACATGTTAAACATGAGAGAAATCAGAATTTTAAATCAGGAGGTTGTTTAGATTACATTAATCTGTGTCCCTTAGGAATTGAAGAGGCAATAAACTATTGCTTCCAATAAACTAGAGGCAATAAACTATTGTTTTCAAATTTCCATATTAGGGAGAGAAGGATTCTGAATCGGAATATCCAGATGTGAAAAAAAATTCAAAATCAGGATGAGATTTTACTCAAGTCAATTCAATAATACACAATGTGTGCATAGTAGACATAGGTGCTGTAATGTAATTAATAAGGTAGGAAGAAAACTAATAAGGAAAGTAAGCAGGCCACTGCATAACAACAACAACAACATTTATTTATATAGCACATTTTCATACAAACAGTAGCTCTACATATTAAAGAATAGAAAAATGAAAGACACAATTATAAAACAAAATAAATCAACATTAACATCGAATAAGAGTAAGGTTCAATGGCCAGGGGGGACAGAAAAAACAAAAAAACTCCAGACGGCTGGAGAAAAAATAAAAAAAAATAAAATCTGTAGGGATCTGTATTATCTGTATTATTAGGGCATAATAGTAGCCAAGCAAGCAAACCATTCATTTCAAGGGAACTTTGAAATTAAGGTTTGTTCTAATAATTGTATTTAGATCTATGTGTTAATTAGCAGCTACTATTATAAGTATGCCCCAAAAAGCCAAAAAGGGGGAGAGAAACCATGAAATCTCTGGCCTGAAAAAATCAAAATATAAAAAATGTGGAGAAAGTGCGTAAGAGAGATTCTCATAAACAAGAGTAAACAAGAGTAATAGATGACCAATCCATTCGTATGCTAAAAATGTGCAAAATGCATGCATTTTTTACTGAAACATTATTAACAGTGTCACCATTTTAGAGGTTAGGGATGCTATATGGTTACTAAGCCTATGCTGCCCATTCCATTTACCATTGACATTATGGCAGGCACTATATAAAACATGTTTACGTAGCAATATATAGTCCCAAAAACACTTTTTTGAGCGCTTTCCTTGTCATGAAAATTTAGTTTTTGACTGATTTAGTTTTTGATTTATTCACAATTCATGCAATTTAAGCTGTTCTTAACTTTGAAAATCAATCACTTGACTTATAGACCTACCCATTTGTGGCCACTCTAAAATCAAGCGATTAATATAAATTGTCTACATATTATGTATATGGAAAATGGTCATGGCAATGAATTATGGGTTATATAGTGAGCCATATCGGCTTGCAGCTGTATGGCACCAGGTTTAACAAAGCTCCCACAACTTAAATAGGATACATTTTGAATTAGGAGTCATCCCAGGCTGCTCTGTCCTTGTTGGAATGTTACCACATACTTGTCAGTGATCTTACATGCCATCTTTTCTGTGGTCATTTGTCACCACAACTGACCTTTCTTGTCTGTCAGTGCCCTGTGTGCAAATTTTGGTGATCAGCTGTATAAGCACCAAATGACAAAAAATATTGTAGTGCTTATATGGTACAATTTGCAGAAAATGATCAGAAAGACTGTGCATACACTTGATTTGGTTTAACTTAAATCAGCCACTACAGGTCCATATAACATAGTTGTCACCAAAATTATTTGAGACCATCAGATCATATCAATTTCAGGATGCTTTTACTCCATCTACAAAACACCAGTAAACCCTCAAGAACATTACTATCATAACATGGAATTTGTGCATTAAAGGTCAGTGGAGCGCATCGACACCTGATGTTGTGCAAAATAAGCAATAAGCTTCCCTCAGTAGTTTAACCTATTATTAAAATTTTTATAACAATCCTCAGGTTTGTTTTCTTAAGCATTTTCTTCCCATTTTCTATCATATGCTTAATGTAATTTATTATCTTGAAAGACATTCCTTCTTGTAGTATGTAAAATTGTATTTGTGCAGGGTGCAGAAGGCCTGCTTCCAGCTGAGAAGCAGCACCAATTGGCCCTGCAGTGTCCTCAATATCCTTGAGTGTGTGTACATGTTACCCTGAGCTTTCCAGTTCAGTGATGGACCTTGAACTTCATCCTCCATACTGAACATTGTTATTATTTCTTTTCTTAATCACTCAGTTTCAATTCTGATTTGAACTTTTTCCAGTAATACAAAAAGGCTATTATCATGTTCTCCGTTAAAGATAACAAAAATAATATGAAAAACAAAGAAAGGAGATTAATATCAGGAAAGCATTATTCACAAGACATTATGCTACAATTTCATTTTCACCCATCTCTCAGGAGAATTACACTAAACTTGAAAAAGCCACCAAGAATGGCTATGTGTGCACCATTCACTTTGTGAAAAAAGAAAGCCAGCAGTTTCATGCTTACGTTTCAAAAAACTGCAGATTCTTGTTGTGGAAGAAACTGAGATGTACTGTATGTATGCATTTTGACCACACAGCAGTTAGTACTGCTACCTGATATGGAGTGAGCAGTTCGATTAGTGAAATGTTTTTAGTCTGTGTTTTCTTACCATGTACTTCTTACCATTGCTTGCTCTATTTTACCTCAAAGCTGTTTGATACTAAATTTGAGATGAAACATTTTCAATTTAGGAAATTCATAGCCCAAAGATTTCCTAAGCAGTGAGAGGCTCTCACTTCACTTAGTATTTAAATCTATATGGCTGTATTTGTCAGAGGATGATGATGTCAAAGGGTATCATAATGATTTGATTCCAATTGAGTCCAACCAAGTACAAGCATCCCAGTGTTTGATTGATTTTTTTTTTTGTGACATGAAAAGTGCACATCTTGCTAATCACTAGAAAAAGATGGACAGTTAATATTATTTAGGTAAGTTCCTGTAAACATTAAAGAAGTCTGTAAACATATATGAAAATTCTGGTATGGCCCTGCTAGAATTGTCATGACAAAAACGCACCCTGCTATCAATCATACAAAATAAATATACGTTTAACTACAGTGAAATTGTTGCTTTTTGGTGAGGAAAGGAGGTCAGGTCATTGTGTCAGAGTGCATATTGACTGTTGTTGAAACCTGTACTTTTGGAATATTTGCATGATAGTTTAGAAGGGCTAGGTAACAGACTATGTTAACACTTTAGATTATTTAGATCATATTGTCCATTATGATGAGTGTCATTGACTGCTCACCTGTTAAATTCAAGTAGCACTCCATTTCTGGCTTTGGTCCTTGTACTGTTTTTCCTGTCTGTTCTACCATTATTTGTTAATTCTTTTGTGTTTCATGCTATTGAATTGTTTTCTTTTTGTATTGTAATTTTATTAGTATTTCTTCTTTATTAATTATTTTGTTTTGTTGTGATTTACCTAGTCTCTTATATGCTCTGATGTTGCAGGTTTGTGAACCACAAAGCCTATGGAAAGGTCTCAGAGGCCACAGTCCAGTGCTCAGGCATTAGCTGTTGCTCGTGTTGCTCAGCTGTCATTCTTGGATTTTCAGTATAAGATTTTCACTTTTGAATTTTGTTAAATTCTAGTTCTCTTTTCAAATTTTTGCCTTTTGGACTCTGCTTATAGGTCCTTCCTCTTTGGATTTGGATTGGTTTTTAAATCTTTTCTAAATAAACTGTATCATGATTAAGAAACACTGTTTTGTTCCTTGGAACAGGAGGTTCACAATTCCACACTGCCTCTTAAGTTCACATTAAGTTAATTGTCATGTTTTCTAAATGGTTTTCTTAAGAAAATATGGATTGTGGTTATTCCTATTTTTTAATTTTATGTAAATGCCTTTTTAAATTTTTATCGGGTGTCATTTTGTTCTTTGCGCCTCAGAGCTTCAATTTCGTGTGCTATTCCAACACCACTGGTGGACACATTGGCTGACTTCTCATTGTATCTGATGTCATAATTTCTTGGGTATAAAATATGGGGGCACAATAATCTTGTTATGCTAGTATTGAGAAAAAAAACACAACTTGTTTTGTTTGTGCTTACTTTGTTACTTTGAATTTTTGGATTTTTTGAATTTGGCTGTGAACCTCTTGCCTCTAATTTCTTAATTTAGCTGGTTTGGTGCTTGCTTTATCAGCTTTAGACTTTGCTTTGTTACTTTGACTTCTGCTTTTCCCAAGCTCCTAGTCTTCTGTCTGGATGTTTCTGATTTTTTGGACAAAACAGCCTCTGTCCTTTTTTGGACTGACAGATTTTCTTTGATCCTTGGACATAATCGTCATGAGATGCCATTGTTTATAGCAGCTGATTTTCTTGTCTGCTTGTCAAGGCTATTTTGTCTTCACTTATTGCATGGAAAACTATGGCTTGCTTGCCTGATGAAATTTTCTGACAAGACAATGCCTGATCACGCCCAGCTGCCATCTTCCAGGAATGTCTATATACATCAGCTGCTTTGTCTGGCCAGTCATGCCCCTACAGTCTCTGAAGAAACTACTGCAGAACGCTTTGCTTGATGTGCCTCAAGTCACCTACCCTAGCATTTGTACAACTCCATGCCACAAAGCAGATATTATCAGATGATGTAGAGGTTTCATGCAACATAAAGATTCCAAAGTTTTAGCTCCATTATGGACAAATAAAGAGCACTTTTACCTTGGTTTTGAAAGAATTTCTTACTCATGTATTACAGTTTTCATGTAAATTAGACCACAGCTTTGCACTACTATTTTGGTCACAATATCCATTTTGTTCTTTAGAATATATGCACATCTCCCCACATGAAGGAAAGTGAGCATTACAGGTACACTTCATGCATTTCAGGGATTATCTGGAGGATATAATACTTTTGGGAGGGATCAAGGACAGCAGTACTGATGAGAAGTTAGAACAGGTGATTTGTGTATCCGTCTATCTATTGTAGCTCAATCAAAGACCTTAATCTTCATGATAGAAAACATTATGCAAAATCCCAAAATAGTTTAAGATAATAGACATTACATCTAGAGTACTGCAAGGGGTGTGTTTCTGTACTTGTCTATATGGGTCAGTATGATTGTGTGGGAGAAGGCATGAATGGCTAATAATGCAGCCACAAACTTTGTCAGCTTTTTAAAATGTGCTAGGGATACAAGAGGGGCAGCTTTTCAGTCCTTTCAGTCTTGAAATTAAATTCAAAAGCAGCTTTGTTAGCATCTGGCTGGGACGCCCCTTCAACGTATATTCAGGGGGAGCAGCCCTGGAAGGTGCAATACCTCCCCCTGGACGCTGGATGGCCACCCCCCTGGGTTGCAGTGGTGCCTCGGTTTCCCGCAGGGCTCCATGGGAACTGGAGTTGGCTGCAGCCCTGTTGGGTCCCGCAGGCGGCGCCGGGGGTGCTGCAGCTGGGACTCCTGAGCCCGTCTGGGCAGCATATTCGCCGGGTGCCCAATAAAAGACGCCAGTAACCACCACTCAGTGACCAGAGTTGGGTGGAGAAGGACAAGGTTGCCCAGGAGGAGTGGTGGTGAAATAAAGAGAGGAGTGTGGTGTTTTGGTGTTACACTTGGGACTGTGTTGTGGCTGGGTGACACGGGGAAGACGTGCCCTCCAGCTGAAGAAAATTAAACTTTATTTTATACGTGAGCCTCCATGTCCAATCTGTGTCAGGCAAGGAGCATATATAGCACCTTGTTACAGGATCTATTCATGATGAATTCTTGGTACCAAGTACTTTAAACTCCATTTGCTACAAAGCTTGATATGTGTACACACAGAAGTTAGAAATACATCTTGGAAACTTATTTCAACATTGCCAAGTGAAAGAAAAATCACAATCAAATAAGAGACAATTTTGTGTCATCATCCATGAAGAAGAAAACATGCCAGTATATATTTGTAGCAGTAGAGTGTTGTACCGTGGTAGCCATAGATTGATGCAAGAGATAGTAGGGTTATATGACGCCTTTAATTGGCTAACTAAATAGATTACAAATGCAAGCTTTCGAGGCAGCTAAGGCCCCTTCATCAGGCAAGGTGTAACAAAAAAACTGAAAAATACTCTTATAACTTATATTGGGACAGAAATGTGATTTTTTTTTTCATCTTAACAGCCTTTTTGTTCAAATGTTAGCAAAACGAATACAACTGAGATGAATTAACCCTGAAAGAAGAGAACAATGAACTAATAAAATGTAGAGATAAGATAACCATCTTACCAACTAGAGAAAACCAACTAGAGAAAAGTGGGATATTCAAAACTGGGATACTTCTACATGCTCCCCAAAATCCATACAGATGGGAACCCAGGAAGGCCAATAATCTCAGGAACTGGCACACTGACGGAACATATTTGAGGATGGGTTGAAAGCATTCTCAAACCCCTTGCCAGAAACACACCCAGCTATGTACAGGACACCACCCACTTCCTTAAAAAACTTGCTGCCCTAGACACCATTTATGAGGGAGCCTTCCTTGTTACAATGGATGTGGAGGCATTATACAAAAATATCCCCCATGATGATGGGACTATGGCCTGTCAGACGTACCTGCAAGAACATGGCTTACAAACAGAGCCAGTGATACAATTGATAAAATTCATACTAACTCACTATGTGTTTTCTTTTGGTCAGGACATTTACTTACAACTAATGGGAACTGCAATGGGATGTCGTTTCTCACCCCATTACGCAAACTTATTCATGGCAAGATTAGAACAGGACCTCTTGTCAACATGTGCAATAAAACCAATGCTTTACTTTCACTACATAGATGACATTCTTATAATCTGGACTGCAAGTGAAAAAGACCTTCTCCCTGCCTACAGAACAGGTGTGGCACCTGTACACATATCTACACGACAGATCAGGTAGTTATACTACATTGCCAGCAGGAGCATAAAATAAAGGGTTCATTTGCATGCAAATCTGCTAATGTGGTCTACCTAATCATGTGCATAAGGTGTCCCAACACTGGATTGTATGTAGGAGAAACTGGTCAGACACTGCGCCAGCGAATGAACTCACATAGATTTAATATTAATCAGAATGGCATTGATCTTCTGGTGACATCACAGTTTAACAGTAATGGCCACAGAATAAAGGATCTGAGGGTTAACTGTGCTTATGGGTAAATTCAAGACCCAACAGAAGCGGAGAGAATGGGAATACAAACTAAAGGCTTAAATTCAACACTCTACAAAATGGTCTGAATAGAGACAAGAGTTTTATGACCAGATATGTGGACTAACAGACTGACTGACCAGCGGACTACATCAGTGGCCTATCTTACAGACAATGCACTTCAAAAAAGCCTTACAGGACTTTCTCTAGTGATGGTTATCTTATCTCTTCATTTTATTAGTTCATTATTCTCTTCTTTCAGGGTTAATTAACATTTTGCTAACATTTGAACAAAAAGGTTGTTAACATGAAAGAAAAAAATCACTTTGCTGTCCCAATTTAAGCTAGAGTATTTTTCAGTTTCTTTGTTACACCTTGCCTGATGAAGGGGCCTTAGCTGCCTTGAAAGCTTGCATTTGTAATCTATTTAGTTAGCTAATAAAAGGTGTCATTTCACCTTACTTTCTACAGTATATATTTGCGTGATGGTATCCATGCATTTTCGAGTATTATTAATATTTGTAGCAGGCAAGTGGAAAGCAAGCTAGCCAACAAAGACATAGCACATGACACTCCAAGAAGATCTCCAATCTATAAAATTCAAAAAAGTAGATGCAGAAGACATAGCATCATATTAAATTTGATGGGATGCAGTTGTTGCCCAGTCTGCCAAGTGGTACAGAAGGACCTAAGTCTAACTATGTAGTAGTAGTAGTAGTAGTAGTAGTAGTAGTATTGTCAGATGTATGGTGGAATTTCCACTTGCATGTCCATTCAGCTTACAACAATATAGCACTCGCTAATGCCATGATAAACAAAAATGCATTAAAATACATAATTTCATCTTATTGACTAGAAACCAAAAACAAGCTCCTTGCTCCTATTTCTATACCCACATTTTCTGAACCCTCTGAAAATAAGCTTTCAGAAATACTCCATAACAATATTTTAAAGATGTTTAAAGAAAACAAAATCCTTTAAAAATGGTTCTTGTTGATTAAAGTTCTTGGTGATTAAATCTTTAGAGTAGCTGTTATTGGTTAGTCACCTCTTTGATTTATATATGGAAATGTACATGTTCTTCTTTGCATATAATTATCCTGCTTTCCGTGCTTGAATATGCTTATTAGGGTAAATACATGACACACATGTGCATAATTATGTACATATGTGCACATGTGCCTGAAAATGCATGCATTTGCATGCACATGGTGCTATACAGTCATATATGTACATGCATCTAGGGGTGCACAACTTTACATGTTAGGATAAGGGTACATGCAACTTTACTTTTGTGTATGTGATAAAAAAGTAGGATGCCTAGGTATTAATGAGGCTTTAAAAAGACTTCACTTTAGCCATCTGTTGAAATATCTAATGTGTGTCCGCCATTACTAACAATAATCGCAGAGAAGGCAGCATATCTGTACTAGTGAGAGAGTGGGTGTTAAAAAGAGAAGAAAAAAACCCACAAAGGCAAAATCAGCAGCCATGCTGACACACTTAAACAGTAACAAGCTGCTTCCTGTATAAGCAACACTTTATAGTATCAGAAATGGGAGAAAACGAAAGCAAGATGCAGTGACCATGGCCTGGGCATCAAAACAGGCCATAACAGAAAGAGTGCAAGAGCCAAGTAGCAGAGGCTGTTTGGTCACTTTAAGCAAGGATAAATGGAGACAAAAATTCATCTATGATCTTTACCCAAATACCGTACCAGAAAAAGTACCACCCATATTTATAAGGCCTTTTCAAAAAGTTCCCAACTTTAATGTCACAAAGAAAGTACATTTATTATAAGAAATAGCAGAACTGCAGATATAGGTTGCCAGACTTATGCTTTAGATTCACCGAGGTACACTATATGTCACTAGAACTTCTGGGATAGCACTATTAACAACAAAGGGCTTAATTTTCTCTATCTACTGTATGCAGCACCTTCCTTATCTATTAGATAATAAATACTTTCTTGTTTCACACACAGAAACACATATTTCACAATAAATCAGTCTCTTAAGTGTGCAAAGAAAGATAGGCTTTTAAAAACAGGACAACACCATTTGCAGCTGACCTCAGACTCTCCTGCACACTCTTGTCACAGATGAAAGACCACAGCTCTTGTGAGATGTTTCACATTTGGCATTAAAGGTCACCATGTTCTTAAAAAAGACCATTTATGAAGGTGGTACCATCTAATAATCTGGGCCTAACAGAAGGAGCAGAATTAGTGGCCTGTGATGGGATGTGTAATGCAACATTACTACATACAATAAAGACCCAACACCCTCCTGTTGTCTACGTAAGAGAGTGGGAAAGGAGAACGGTAAAAAGTAATTACAAATTTTAGATTATAAAATGTTATTACCCTTAAATCCATTGTGTTTAGTGCATAGTTACTGTCAGCATTTGAAAGCATCTTTGTATAGAATATTCATGATTTTTATTTCTGGTGTAAAGGATCCCAGGTTCTACACAATAATTTCAAAGTCAATGGCTTGGGATGATGACATAAAATCAAAATGTAGTATGTGGGATTGAACATGGGTCTCTTGATGGAAAGGCATCACAGGGACCTAAAGGTTTAAAGGACAGGAAGTCATTATCACCTCAATGAGATGATAATTCTGATTCATTGACTCTTTCCTTCAATAAAATAAAGTTATATTTTTTATGCATCCTTGATTATCATGACATGATGTATTACATGTTGTTTGGACAAGTGAGAAGATTACTCTACTTTGTACATTTGACAATATTAATACTATAATTGCTACTGTAACTTCTTATACAATATTGTTACACAAAACAAGGACTCTTACAGGCAATACATTCTAGTGAGTTGGATCTTTGTCATGAATATTCTATGGGGCCATGTGGACCTGGAAGAGAGTCGCTGTCAGAAAAGGCGAGAAGCTGTGTGGAGGGGTGTATGTGTGAGTGAGTGTGTGTCATTGTGAGAGAAACAGAGAGAGATGATCGAGCACATAATAGCAAAAGTTACACTCCCCTCCTTAAATCAATTGACCTGGGTTGCCAGTGACCCTTAGGAAGGATTCTGGCTTAGATTGCCTGACAGAGTTACAGAACGAGATTGCAGATGCTGTTTCTTCTAACTCCAAGTGAGTGGTGTGAGTGGGAGCTGGTAGCATGAATGTGCAGGCAGGAGATGAAGCAGAAAAAAGATTCTTGGAACTGCATGGGAGAACTGGAAGTTCGGAGCTGTTACAGTAACATTGAAGGGCAGCCAGGGAAGGAGATGCACTTCAGCAAACCTCATGTGAGGGCACGAGTAAGAGATGGTGCCTTTTATAATGTATTAGTCTACCAGTAACACTGATGATACAATAGCAGTTGGATAGTGCCATAACAAAATCACATCAAATGAAAAATTATTAACTGCTGAAGGAAAATTTTAACAGATATCTCATCACCAGCATCAAATACTCAACACTGAAAGTAGACCTTCAAATGAATATTCATAAATTTCCAATTTTGTGTGCAATGCACAAAGTACTAAATCATACATAGGCAACCAGTATGATTCATGATAATGATGATCATAATAATGATACTCAATAAATAGTGAAATGTACATGTTCACTTAGAAAGCGGTCTAGCTTCCAAGCACCCCAACTCAAAAGATCAGACTGCACATGCACACTCCTAAGAAAAGATAAGCCAATAATGTATATGGTAAAAGGCACTACCTAAATCACCCAGAAATAGGCAAGTGACACCAATCAGAAGGAAAATTTCACAAACTACAAAAAGAAATATCTCTCTAGATAACAAATTGCTTTTAGTATCTAATAGAAATTTAAAAAGCAAACTGATTCTCATGCCTAAGATGAGTTTGATATAATCATTTGAACAATATATAATTGTGACAAGTTTACTACTTCTTTGTTTTTTGTTCAACAGCACCATCTGCTAGAAGGTGGGTGGGAAGTTTCCCACTTGCCCTGAATGCAGAGGAGCACAATTACACACAAGAGGAATTTCGACAGTCAATGCTATATCATCGTATACATTAAGGTCCCGTAATGTAATTATGAACTATACTAACCAGAAAATTTAATGCAATGTTTCATAAATGTAAAGTAGGCCCCTACGCATGTTACAATCTGATAATACAGTACACCAAAGATAAAATTAATATAAGCAAGATGATTTGATTCCTAAAGCATTTTGAGCCTTCTTTTCTTGAGGAAATGGAAAAATCACACTGCATTTAAAAAATGCATGTGTTTGTTATACAAAATCCATTCATTATTGAACCATTTAATCCAGAGGTTTATCACCATTGTATTGGATGAAAAGGAGCTAACCCTGACCTGGACACCAGTTCAGCACAAAATTAATGCACCAAAACCCCTCCACACATGTAATTTGGAGATGCAGGAAATTTCTATGCAGATGCAGTGACCAGGTTAGGCTGTCAGGGAGCAGTATTAGAGACCCCAGAGGCAGACCTTCCATCAGGGCATTTTAGGTGAGCCGCAGGGGCCCTTGACAGTAAGGAGCCTTTTTACTAAAAGCCACCCTCTCACTTGATGAAACGATGGAGAATCCATTAGCCAAAATAATCAAGAAGAGACCCAGCCTTGATGAAATGATAAAGTATGCGTGAGATGAATTGTCCCCTACGACTTGATGAAACAATGAAGTGTTCATGGGCCAAAATGATTAAGGAACAGGGGAAGATGAGTGATAAAGTCTGTTTCTGAAATCAAGAGTGGTAAATGCTGCGCTGCATTAAAAATGACCCGATGTCCACTTGCTATATTGTTGAAAGTATAATCAACTTTCTGTTAACGAGTTATTTTACCCAGGGGCCTTTTGGGGTCTTAATCTGGCCTTGATGCCACCCTAGGACCACATGCATTAGAGTCCCATCCCATCTTGGTCATGTCCTTAACCTGCCAAGGCAACCTCATTATCCATAACAGGAAAATGCAACGGTCAGGTTTACTGTATATACTCACATATTAGTCAGGTATTGAAACCAGAAAAATCGATCATAAAATCAGACCCCAACTTATACACCCGTTCAAAAATGCAACGCTTAAATTTTTTTTAAACATCTTCCTGCCTCCTCCAAACTTTCAAAAGTTTCTCAGATGCATCAAATTTTGTTGCAGCAGTGCAGTTACCAATTTCTTTTGCTACTTCAACGACGTTTAATTTAAATCCAGCTTCATAGTTTCTTCTGATTGAATGCTCCATCATAAATAAGGGATGCTCTTATGATAAAGATGTATGAGGGTGGGAGATAAAAAAAACATAAATCAGTGCAAACGTTGCTTTTGAATAGTCTGGGTATTTCTGTGTGGTCATGTAGGCACAATAAAGAGAGAGAGAGAGAGAGAGAGAGAAAGGTTAGGAGCATGCGCTGATACAGCGCATTGCCGTACCCACATAGAAAAAAAAGGTAGTGTGCTCCGTGGTTACTCTCTCAGGTGGGCATTAGCATATCATAATCTCTTGGACCAATAGCATGACTTTGACTTATATGACCAAAATTATAAAATACCAGAAATTATACGATAAAATCAAGTCCCAACTTATCTGCGGGAGAGCTTATCCGCAAATATATACAGAAAATAATGTAAAAGAGGGATCCCTACGTACATGCACAGCAGTCTTAAAATAGAAACCCAAATAGAAAATGCAAGGTAATATCATACAAAAGAAACTCTTATAAACTCTACAGTTAAATTATACAAACCCCTAATTTAATCATGTGATTATATGATACAGATATATAGCTGCATTCAAAAGTTTGGAATCAACCAGATATTTATGTGTTTTTAACTAAAATAGAAACATTTTCATTAAAGTACCATTAAACTGATTTTAAAATATATCTAAGACATTACTAATGTTGGAAATGGCTGTTACTGGATGATATAAATGATTTAGAATCTATTATCCACATATGACACCAAAGCCTCAGCATCATCAGCCGCTACTCCAGCATCCTAATGGCAGACTCATTTAGTTCATCTATAATTAATCATGTGACCAAGCATATGCTCATACTCTTTAAGTGTGAACTGAAGCAGTCCCTACCTGGACTGAGATCCTCTTCTCTTCATTGGGAAGGATGCGGTAAGTGTAGACACAGTTCTGGTAGCTGCAACAAGGAAAGAAATTTTAAAATGCTTCTTGGTAGTTTGGGATAGTTAAGAGTATCTGCTACAATACTGATAATAAATTATTATTGAATTGAAATGTTTTAAATCAAATTACAGAAGAGGTGGGTTTGTCTGGTGTGTTGTGTTTATAAGTTGCTAACTTGCACTTGAATCTCTCAGGCACCTCATTGGGAGAAGCTGCTAAAACTGAAACTGAAACAAAATTGAAATTGTTATATAAAGTGATTCAAAGTTCATCTCACTCAAGTTTAAGGACACGGTCTCAAGATCTGTGGGAATTGGAGCCCAATGCTTCTTTCACAAATAACAGGGAGTGGTGACTGCTGAGATTTGCATAGTTCTTTATATGCTTTCACTCCCTGGGCTTCCTCAAAAAGTCCCTGAACACTTACTGCATTATTAGTAATTTGTACAAATTAGATCTGTTCAGTAGCCATCCCAAAGGCTGTAGAAGAGAAGTGAAGCATTTTAAGAACAGTAATAATAAGATGAAGAAGAACAACAGAAATCCATCCAGCTATTGGATACTGGTGTATAATTAATTTTAATAAATGCAGTGGCCTTAGAGTATATTTTTATGTATGTCTTGATCCTTTACTGTGTTTTTTTAGACCAAGTGTTGTATAGATGAAAAAAAAAATTCATTTTTTGAAAAAGCTGTATGTGAACTATACTTGAATGGGTATGGGTGTTTGCTCGTTTGTTTACTATGGTGGACTGAAGTTCAGGACTGCTTCCTTCTTTGTGCCTGGTGTTGCTGGGACAGGCTCTAAATCCCTATGACCTCAAGATGCATTAAATAAATTAATCAAATTAGATTAGATTAGATTAGATTAATCTTAATGAGAAATTCAGATGCATACAGTACTAGAACATAAAAAATGTACTGGTGAAGCTGTAATTGATTTGCCTTTCAAAGTGATCATATTATTATGATGGGTTAATGGCTGGTTTCTTTGAAAAGTTTACTGAGGGGATACTTAGAATGAAAGGTGCCTTAAAAATGAAGTGTGATATTAGTAAGAATGAAAAGGCACTATATAATATATGAAATATTTACCTTATAAAGACAACTGTTATAATACTATGTAACATACTGTTTGGCTGCTTTACAAAGTGTATTGTGATAGTATCCATAATTAAAGGCACTATCTAAAATAAAGCTCAAGTTATTGGCAAAGTTGTTACATAAAATAAAGACTGGAGGCTTGGCAAATCACATTGTAATTTTGCTTAGAATGACAGCAAGTACAGTGTATTAAATTATTAGCATATGAAAGTTAATATTATTTTATGAAAGTGCTCAGATTAAAATCCATTGTAGAAAGACTGATAACTTTTCTAAGAGAATAGCAATCATGTTCGAAATGAAAGATGCTACACAAAAGGTTGGTTTACTTCGTAAAGCTCATTAACCCAGCCACAGGGGATATACAAACTAGTGTTACTTTGCGCCAGTCCCAAGCCCAGATAAATGGGGAAGGGTACATTAAGAAGGGCATCCAGTGTAAAATTTTGCGAGATCAATATGCTGACAATAATACAGATTTGGTTGATTTCGGATTGGTTGAGACCAAGGTTAACAACGGCCGTCACCAGTACTGTAAGCCAACAGGGTGCAGGTGGAAATTGGGCTACTATTGGCTGAAAAAGGAGACAAAGAGGGGAGGGGGAAGGTATGTCCAGAGGTAGGAGGAGAGGAGGAAGGTAAAGAGAGTGGAAATGTGGGTAGGAACTTTGAATTCTGTCAGTTTGACTAGTAAGGGGAGAGAGTTAGCTGATGTAATGGAGAGAAGGAAGGATGATATATTATGCCTGACAGAGACTAAATGGAAGGAGAGTAAGGCCAGGTGAATCAGAAATGGGTTCAAATTGTTCTATCATGGTGTGAATGGGAGGGGAAATGGGGTAGGAGTTATTCTGAAGGAACAGTATGTCATGAGTGTTTTGAAGGTGAAAAGAGTGTCAGCCAGAGTGATGATTACAAAGCTGGAAATTGGAGGTGTGATGATGTTAGTGCATATGCCCCACAAGTAGGGTGTACGATGGATGAGAAAGAAGATTTCTGGAGTGAGTTGGATGAAGTGGTGGAGTGTGTACCCAAGAGAGAGAGTGGTGATTGGAGCAAATTTCAATGGACATGTTGGTGAAGGGAACAGAGGAGATGAGGAGGTGATGGTTAGGTATGGTGCGAAAGAGAGGAATGCAGAAGGTCAGATGCTTGTGGATTTTGCAAAAAGGATGGACATGGCTGTGCTGAATATATATTTTAAGAAGAGGGAGGAACATAGGGTGATTTACAAGAGATGAGGAAGATACACACAGGTAGATTATATCCTATGCAGGAAGGTCAGTCTGAAGGAGACTGGAGATTGCAAAGTGGTAGCAGAGGAAAGCGTAGGTAGGCAGCATAGGATGGTGGTCTGTAGGATTGGAAATCATGAAGAAGAGAAGAGTGAGGGCAGAGGAAGGGATCAAATGGTGGAAGTTGAAAAAGGAAGACTAGAAGTTTGAGTTGAAGGAGAACATAAGACAGGCACTAGGTGACGGAGAAGAGTTACCAGACAGCCGGGCAACTACAGCAGAAGTAGTAACGGTAACAGCAAGAAGGGAGCTTGACATGACATCTGGGTAGAGGAAGGAGGAAAAGTAAACCTGGTGGTGGAATTTGGAAGTACAGGAGAGTTTACAGAGGAAGAGGCTGGCGAAGAAGAATTGGGATAGTCAGAGAGATGTGAAAAGTAGACAGGAGTACAAGGAGATAAGGCAAAGAGAGAGGTGTTGAAGACTAAAAAAGGCATATGATCAGCTGTATGAGAGGCTAGGCACCAAGGATGGAGAAAAGGACCTGTACCGATTGGCTTGACAGGGGGACCAAGCTGGGAAAGATGTGCAGCAGGTTAGGGTGATAAAGGACAAAGATGGAAACATACTCACAAGCAAGGAGATTGTGTTGAGCAGATGGAATGAAAGACAGAGAAGGTTGGATGATGTGGAGATAGTGAATCAGGAAGTACAATGGATTAGCAAGGAGGAAATAAGGATAGCTATGAAGAGGATGAAGAATAGAAAGGCCGTTGGTCCAGATGACATACCTGTGGAAGCATGGAGGTGTTTAGACGAGACGGCAGTGGAGTTTTTAACCAGATTATTTAATGCAGTCTTGGAAAGTGAGAAGATGCCTAAGGAGTGGAGAAGAAGCGTGCTGGCACCGATTGTTAAGAATAAAGGGGATGTGCAGAGCTGTAGTAACTACAGAGGAATAACATTGATGAGCTGCAGCATGAAGTTATGGGAAAGAGTAGTGGAAGCTAGTTTAAGGAGGGAGGTGATGATTAGTGAGCAGCAATGTGTTTTTTTTGCCAAAAAAGACCACCACTGATGCAATGTTTGCTCTAAGGGTGTTGATGGAGAAGTATAGAGAAGGCCACAAGGAGTTGTATTGCGTCTTTGTGGACCTAGAGAAAGCATATGACAGGGTGCCTAGAGAGGAGTTGTGGTATTTATTGCATGAGGAAGTCAGGAGGGGCAGTGAAATGTGTAAGAGTTGTACAGGATATGTATGAGGGAAGTGTGAGAGTGGTAAGGTCTACTGTAGGACTGACAGATGCATTCAAGGTTTAGGAGAAATTACATCAGGGATCAGCTCTAAGCCCTTTCTTATTTGCAATGGTGATGGACAGGTTGACAGACAAGATTAGACAGGAATCCCTGTGGACTATGATATTTTGTGGATAACACTATGACCAGTAGTGAGCAGGGAGCAGGTTGAGGAGACCCTGGAGAGGTAGAAATATACTCTAGAGAGGACAGGAATGAAGGTAAGGAGGAACAAGACAGAATACATATGTGTAAATGAGAGGGAGGTCAGAGGAGTGGTGAGGATGCAGGGTGTAGAGCTGGCAAAGATGGATGAGTTTAAATTCTTGGGATTAACAGTACACAGTAACGGGGAGTGTAGAAGAGAGGTGAAGATGAGAGTGCAGACAGGGTGGAGAGGATGGAGAAGAGTTTCAGGAGTGATTTGTGAGAGGTGGGTATCAGCAAGAGTGAAAGAGAAGGTCTACAAGACCTGAGAATAAAACAGGAGACAGAGCTAGAGGTGGCAGAGTTAAAGATGTTAAGATTTGCATTGGGTGTGACCAGGATGGACAGGACTAGCAATGAGTACATTAGAGGATCACCTCAGGTTGGACAGTTTGGAGACAAAGTCACAGAGACGAGATTGCATTGGTTTGGACATGTGTAGAGGAGAATTGCTGGATATATTGGGGAAAGGATGCTAAGGATGGAACTGCCAGGTAAGAAGAAGGCATGAGAGGAGGTTCATGAATGTGGTGAGAGTAAAAATACAGGCAGTGGGTGTAACAAGATGCAGAGGAGGATATTGAGAAAGATGATCCGCTGTAGTGACCCCTAACAGGAACAGCTGAAAGAAGAAAAAGAAGATTTCGTAAAGCTCATTGTGGTAGTGTTCAAAATTAAAATTACATTTGGGGTATCTATTCATTGAATATCCAACCTGCATATCCAGTTTATGGTCAAGGGGATCACTAAATACAAGCTGAGAAGCAATACTGGATAGGACAGCAATCCATCACAGGGCATATTCATATGTGGCCAGGTAAGAATTGACAATTAACCTAAAACCAATATTTTGGGAAGGAAACTGGAGTACTGTATGTGGAGGAAACTGGAGTATGCACGGTAAATATAGGCAGTGCCCAAGCTGGGAACTGAACCCAGGACTCCACTCAATCCACTTTAACGTCGCAGGACTGGAGCCTATCTTGACTGTGAAAGGATATCGTTAAGTGACTGGTGCAATATAGCATAAGACAAAGACTATCCAGTCCTTCTCTAGACAGATAATTAAAAAAAAAATAATTAAGGAAGAGCTTCAGAATAGACCTTCATGTGTCAGACAGGCAATCCATGATTTATATGGACAGTTGTTTCCTTTGAATTCATCTGAACCTCAGTATAGTTCTCTGCTTTTCCGGTATTGTCTGCTCCATGAGCAGAAGGGTTTTCTTTTTAATATATCATCTTATCTCATATGGCATTTATCATTGTGGACACCATGGTGACCATGTGGGATATTTAATCCTGCTGTGTCAGTTTCTGTAGACCTAACTGTTATTAGGTCAGCAGAATTATTGCCCTCAGATCACATGGGTCAAACTCCTATACACCCCCTCAGCAGTATTCTTCATTCCTTGCTCCAGACGTCTTACCTCTTGCATGGATTATCACGAACAAGCTTTTCATTTTCTTAGTTTTCCTTTTACCACTGGGTCTACCAGAGCTGGGTCTGGTAACCTGATTAAAATTCCAGTCTGCCCGCTCACACACTTCTCACTGTCTAGCTGGTATCTTTTAATATGCTTAACAGTCAGCTCAAGGACCTGCATAATGAATGCCACAACCCTGCACTACTTCCTCTTTCACAAACCAGCCACATCTGCACACTCAAGCAAGCTTACTGACTTTTGAAGTACAGTACAATTATGCAAATTTCAAATTAAGGATAAGAAAAATAGGTGCTTTTTGAAGGGCAAGCATAGGTGGTGGAGTCCAGTAACCTTCTAGACTGTGCCACAATCCACTTTGTTGTGTTTCAGCTGGGGACTAGATAGAACAAAAAAGAGCAAAAAAGTTCTGTTTTACACAAAAGAGTTTAGGGTACTGGCTTAAAGGTTTGAAGCATAACCTACGTTACTGCTAGTGAATTCTTGAGTAAGTGCCATGTTGATACACATCATATGTCAAATGAGCTGTGCACTTCCCTTATCATTTGCAAATATTGTGAGAGGCGACCATGAATAAAATGATACGGTGAGGCAACATCATCTTTTCATATACTGTAGCTATGTTATTTATTTATTTGTATAGGACTTATTATAATCAAGAGAAGTTCCACTAAACACGGGTGGTACTTTAATGACCATGAGTGCCTGTTAGCACGAACCCATTATAACAGCATAAAATAACAGTTACCAGCACACTCACATAAGCACTATTCAGCTCTTTATATTGTACAACACCTTTCATAGCAACAATCATCAGTAGATGCTGATCAATACAAAAATAGAGTACTAGCTAAAGAGCCAAAGAAAGAAATGAAACAGCATTTTGCAGCAAAGACCCCAAGTATCAGTAAAGGAAATTCATACAATAAGCCTAGCTATCTTGTCCACATCTCAAACACTGGTGTAGCATGACATTTAGAAAAATGTTGGTTGTGTAAGGTTCAATGTGATAATAATTGATTGATTGGGCGATAGAAGCATGTTGGCTCAATAATTTCTTTTCCTGCTTCAGGGAGTTGCATTCAAATTCTGTGGCAGGAAAAGGTTCCAACTTTCTCTCAAAGACAACAGTTTCTTTTTTGTTTTCTAAAATGTCCTAGCATGAGTGAGTGGATGTGTATATGTACTGCTTGGGAAATGCATCCTAGAAATAATTCATTTCCAACTCTTTTCAGAACCCATTGTGGATTATGAACATTGAGGAAATGGATAGGTGGTTAGATGATAAATTAATAAAACAACCACTTTGTGCTTTCCCCTGTTGACACTGTTTGTTGCAGATTTCCTAACACCTGGAGGGACTGTCACCTTCTACTGAAGCTTTTTGGAATTTAAAGACTAATTTAAAAATTAAACAAATTGAACAACTTTCAAATTTCAAAGTTTATGCTTGACAAACTGACTGTGCTCATTGCAGCAGTCTTCCAAGAAGCATTTGAAATCCAATAAGATCGCCAACTTTGTTTACACCGAAATGTCTTTCAGCATCCATTTTTGGGATTTTTAAATTAAGATTAGTTTTTTTTATTCAATTCTTTTTGATCCAATTAACTCTGCAAGGTGGGCCTCTAATGACTTGTGTCAAAAAAGAAACCCTTACTGCCTGATTTCAAACCCGGCCTTAATGGGCATGTCTGTTTATGTGATAAAAAATGAAGCGAGACATGAGATGTGAAGGCCTGTAATATCTGAGAGCAGGTAAAAAATGAGACAGGGTGTGAATGAAGAAATCTCCCATTTGTGAGAAGAAGCCTTATATATCTAGATCCTGTAAAATGGATTGTTGCATGGAATTATGTAGTGACAGTCTGGATAGAGGAAATCACAATTGCACAACAAAGAAAGCAAGGGAGTGTCTAAAATGTTTCTTTACAAGTGTCAAATTTTATAACTGTGTGTGAGCTGACTGCGTGCATATTGGTGTATCATAATAATAAATTCTGTAACATAAAAAACACTTTTTAGATAGATAGATACAGGGTGGTCCAGATCCAATTATGCAATTTTCATTACGCTATAACTTATTAAGTTTATTACATACAGAATTCACAAAAAAATATTTTTGTTGCCGATAGATAGCAGCACCTGCCCTGCATTCCAAAATGGCGGGGAGATGGTTGCCAGTCGAACAGCAATTCACTTGTCTTGTATTGTTTTCCTGCATTGCATTAAAAGTTGCATAATTAGATCTGGACCACCAGATAGACGATAGATAGATAGATAGATAGATAGATAGATAGATAGATAGATAGATAGATAGATAGATAGATAGATAGGTACTTGTTGATCTATAAAGTATCTGTATTATCTCATATGCACATCAGAGGCTCCACTTCCGGGCTCATTTGAGTTATGTAACACCAATTCAGGACTACAGGGGGCGTTGTTGCTAATTGCATAATCTCCCCTTTCCACCACAGTGCAGAGAAGATGCACAGTGAGGGGAATTGACTCTGTCCCTTTTGGTCCAACCACAGTAAAGTCTGCTTGTGGACTGAGCACACTGTAGGATGGAGCTCTGACACGAAACAACCAGCTCAAGATAGCCAACTGACAGGCTATTTTTAGCTGTTTTGTTTCTCGTGCCAATGACCAACTGTTTTACTTTAAGTTGTTTAAATGAATTAAATGGGACAACCCAACATTTATTTTGGGTACAGTGATTCCATTGACTGACAACAATATATATATTCTAATTTTGCATTCTATTTATACTTGTAACTTGTCTATTTATACGAACTTCCATGGGTGTATTTGTAACATCCTGGGGGCATGTCTGTTTCCAGTTGTGCATTTGCTGGAAGTGCAAGACAATGTCATATACATTCCCGTCGTTAGCTGCATTGCAGAAATAAGCGTGTTCAGGATTTTATCTCATTGTCTGTGCTCACATTGGCATATGTGACCGCGTCAGTGTTTGAGAGTGTGTGAAGTCACAGTATGGTTGTGAAATTCTCCTCATATTCACATACTTTTCCACATCTATATGTCAAGTTGCTTTTGTTTGTCTCAGAACATAATCGTGTTTGAGTCTCTGTCTTCGTAGACACTCTACTCCAGTATGGTTGTGTGTCATAGTGAGACTGTGCATGCAGGTCTGTGTGTTTTTGTGCCTATACATGAAGTTTTGCCTGTTGTGTATGTCACATCACAACCATAAGCAGGCCTACTCCCAAAATGGGATTGCAGATGGATTAACTACCAGAAGTGTCATGGAACCATGCTAATTTTGCAGTTGCTTCCCATCGAGCTTCAGAGTCTCTGTCTCATTTCCTTAATAAACAAACTTGAAATTACTTAACAGCTGCACTTGCCTAGTTTTGCAAATATCCTCTAGTGGGATGAACTTTAAATGTCCATTTTGCTATAGTCCAGTTATGAATTTACACCTTTTTATTTGGCAATGGGAATGTATGATGCAGTTTCAGCCTGACATATAGCTCGAGCCAGTTTTCGGCCTTTATTGCATATTTGTCTCAGCCTTCAGAAACCCAATTAGACTACTATTACACATTTGACTCTTTTCTGGCAAAGAGCTGTTCTTCTTTCTCCTTTGTGGTGCCCAGTTACACCAGTGCTGCTAAACTAGAGACAGAAAGGGTGACAATTTTGACTGGAAGTTGATTTTTGGTCAGATGACAAAGCATTTTGCAAAGGGCAGTCAGTTAGAAAGAGTGTGGGAAGAGCTACTGAAAGAGAGAGCAGCACGCAGACAGGCAGAGATGCCATCTCGAGATTTGAAGATGGACATGCTGCATGAAGGCAGAAGTTTAGCCACACATTAATGCTACTAAAGTAGAAATGGGAGGGTATTCTCCTCCATCCTAGGAATAGGACCAAGGCAGAGAATTAGAAGTTAGCATTTTCTCTCAGGCACCCACTATGCATAGCTCACTCTTCCTGTATAAAGCACTACATGTATTGCAAAGCTGACATCCACCCTCCAACCCCTAAACGTTGACCCCAAGAGGCTACTTACAGTAAGCACAGGGCATAGGCCCCTGGAATAGATTCACTGTCCCGTAGCAAGAAGCTGCCATCCCGGGATGCCTTGGATAGCAGCTCCTCAGCTTTCGTGCGAGTGATATTTCCATGGTACCAGGTCTGCGAAGTCGTCATGCTGCTTCTAGGAAGAAGATTTTTCTCTTGAAGAGGAGAAGCAGGGATGGGGCAGGGGTTGGGGTGGGGGAGGTGAGAGCACTAATGGCAGGCGTCCTCTTCTGTCAGCTCGACTTGTCTCCCACTGGGGTGGCGGGTATGCTGGCTAGTTGGCAGTCTGGCAAAAGCCAGAGGTGGCTGGAACGACAAAGTTCGCTGCACACGCTGCAGGGCCTCTTGCTGGCTTTTCTATGAGCTCTTCCTGTATGTAGCACAAAGAGGAAAGAGCCGAGGCAACTTCCTCATTCAGATTTCTTAGCAAGTGCTGAGCCCAGCACCTCTGCAGAGCCAACTAACTTGTACATTGTGCTGCCAACAACACCCACAGAGCCACTTGCCCAGCAATCACAATCCTTGGTCTCAAGAGCTGTTCTTTAACTTGAAAGATGCCAGCTGTGCCACCTGAGAGTACTAAGACAATTGCAAAGACTCATGGGAGAACATCTCCCTGCTTGCTCAACAAGAACAGCCCAACTATTCCATTCTTTTCCTTATACTTCTCCATTTGGGGATGGTTAGGGTCAGGTTTTGTTTTTAGATTGGTGGAGCTGATCATTTAGGCTGAGACCTCTTCACAACTTCTGCAGACTCATAAATGCACCACACCCTCTAGTGTGGCATAAGCTTGCAATGCTGGAAACTCCCAGGCAAGCAACATTAGGGAAATCCTTATCCATATTTATTTTTACATAATATTAGGGTGTTTTAAAGGCACTTTATAGTATAGCTTAAAGTGAGTTCATGTATTTTCCCTGCCTTTCTGCTGGAGAGAAATCAAAGCTATAGTACCAAGGATCTAAAGTTGTTAAGTCATATGAGAAAGAAATTTAGCAAACTGAAAAAAAAAACAAATGAAACAAAAAAGCACGTGTGTGTGTGTTGTATGTGTGTGTGTAAAGAATAACAATAAGTGCTTAAATTACGACGGCACAATGGTACTGCATAAACACAAACAAAAAAAAGTGAATCCTCAGGTCTTTCAAAGTGCCTTCTTGGGCAAGAAATCTCAGGTCTAAGAAATGACACCTCCTTCACTGGTTTTTATAAGGCTGCGACCAGAAGGAGCGGGGCCTTCTCTGTGTGTGTTTTGTGCACTCATTGGCCAGCTTCTAGGTGCTGTGGGAGGAAGAGATAGAACAGTTACAGTCAGTGACCCATCGCATTCTGGAGTGGTTTTACCTACTTGGTTTGAGCCATGAAGTTGATCCTCAAGCACCCATGCATGATACAACCCTCCCTGGGCTCAGCCATAGAGGTCATGGAGGTTGTGGACTTGGGATAGCTGGCATGGAGGGTCTGGTGCATGTGTAAGACCATAAACTAATAGGGCTGCAAACTCTAGAACCGCTTGGTGACCCAGGGGTTGGAATCCTTATGTGATGACAACCAAAGTATGGGTGGCATGGTCAGTCACTAAAATAAACTCCTGCACTGGAGGGGGCAGTATCTGAGTTGGGTAATGGCCCACTAAATCGCCAGTACCTTCCACTTAATCACTGAATACCTCAGTCTAGCAGTTTCCTGCTGAGGTACATCATGGGGTGTTCTTGGCTTAACATGGCTTCAAGGCTGGTGTCTGAGGTGTTGATCTGAAGGAGACTGGGAGTGAGAAATTGTGAGATATTAACACCAGAGTTGACATTAGGGAGGTCATTTTCATGTCACAGAATCCTTCTTTTGTTTCTGTGTTCCATACCAACATAATGGCAGTTTGTTTTCATGTAAGGTTTTCTAAAGGCATCACCCTCTTAGTGAATTATGGTACAAACCTCTAATAGTAACTTGTTAAACCCAGAAAAGCTTGCTGCTTTTGATTTGCACTCAGGGCCAATCATGAATGGCTGCAACTTTAGTCCATTGGTGTTTGACTCATCCACCCCCAACATACAGCCCAGATATTAAACCTCAGTCAATCCAAAATAGCATTTTCTTTTATTTATCCAGAGACTGGCCTTGTGGATGGTGTGGAGAGTGGCCAACACATGCCAGATGTACTCCTCCCAGGTGCATGAATTTATGACAAAGTCATCAATGTAGGACATCACTATAGACATTATAAGGCTGAAGCAGTCTGTCCACTAGATACTGGAAAGTTGCTGGTTCCCCATGCAGCCCAAACAAAAGAATTCAGTGCTGCCAGTAGCTGCTACGGGTGCTAAAGATCATGTTGAGAATGGACACGATAAGAGAACCTCAAGTGCTCCAAGAGGTTGTCCACCCTCAGCATGTGATAGGCATTAAAATGGGAGACCTGGCTGAGCTATCAGAAGTCATAGCAGAAGCATCAACTTCCATTGGGCTTGGGGACAAGCACAATAGTGCTGTACCATGGACTGTTGCCCTCTTATATGATCCCTAGGTCCAGCATGTGCTTTACTTCCATCTCCATCTCAGCCTTCTTTGCTTCCTGCAGCAGGTATGAGTGTTCCAGGATTATGACCCCTGAGGGGGAAAGACACCATCAAAAACCATAAATAAAAACCAAAAAGGGCATTACAAAATAATCATAAAATAAAAGGTTTATTTTAACCAAAGGCTGTACAAGCCTAAAAGCTCCAAAGAGCACAAAGGAACTGCCAGAAAGACAAGGTAATTAAGCAAACATAGTCCCAAAACAGAATCCAAAAATCATTATTGAAAACAGAGCAGAGGTACAAAAAATCAATAAACCTATAATCCCAATAGGAAATCTAGAGGTGTTATCAAAAACAGAGCAGAAGTTCAAAAATCCAGAAAATCAAAACCAATAACAAGGCACAGATACAGTACTCCTCACTCCCTAGCGTGTGTGAGTGATATATATCTATCTATATATATCTATATATATCTATATATATATATATCTATATATATATATATATATATATATATATATATATATATATATATATATATATATATATATAGTGGACTATGGCCGGCCAGTCATCCCGGCCAATAACCCCAGGCCACCAGATGGAGCCCTCCCTGCAGCATGAAGGTGCCCCGAATGCCAGCAGGGAATCATGGACATTGGAGTTTTCCTTCACAGCCCTGCTGGATACCCTGGGGGCCACCAGAGGACGCTGCAGGAAGGCCCAGGGACTATTATTTGCCCTGTAACCCAGAAGTACATCTTAGTCATAGCGACAGGAGAAATTACATACTTCCGGGATGAAGAAGAAGAGTTTTGATCTGACCCGGAAGTGGTAAGAATCACATGGACTGAGAGGATCAGAAACACTTCCGAGTCAGGGACTATAAAAGGACTATGGGAAATCCCAGACAGATAAGCTGAGTCGGGACGAAGGGTGGCAACGCGTCTGGGAGAGGAGGATTGTTTATTGGTTATTGTATTAATTGTGATTTATGAGTATAGTGCAGTGGAGGGTGCTTTGTGCACTGTATAGTTCAAATAAATGAATAATTTGGACTTTTATCTGGTGTCTGGCGTCTGGTCTGAGGGTACAAGGGGACGACAGCGCCTCCTATCTATCACAATATATATATATATATTGTCGCATGCGGCTGGGGGTGGAGCCCAGCCGGGACACCCAGGAGGACCGGAGGAGGGAATGTACCTCCTCCAGACCACAAGGGGGCGACCGCCCTCGTTGTGTTGGGGGCCACAGGTAGAGGGCTTGGAAGTCCAACCCTGTAGGGACCTGTGGCCACCGCCAGGCGGCGCCCCAGTGCCTGAACAACCCTGGACCTCAGCACTTCCGCCACACCAGGAAGTGCTGGGGGGAAGAGGAGCAGGGACACCCGAAGGGCTTCCGGGTGCGCAGCCGGCACTTCCGCCACACGGGGGTGTGTCCGCAGGAGATTGCCGGGAAGCAGCTGGAGCCCATCCGGGTTCCTATATAAGGGGCCGCCTCCCTTCATTCAGCGGCGGAAGTCGGGTGGAACAGGGACGGAGCTGGAGAGAGGACTGGAGGCGGCTAGAAAGGCATTGTGTGACTGTGAGGCCTGGACCTTGGGGAATCGGTGCTGGAGGCACTGGGGTGTGCACTGACTAGAACCTGTAATTAATGTATATAATAAAGGAGTGTGTTGGGTGCAGAAACGATGTCCGCCTGTCTGTGTCCGGGTCCCATTCCACAATATATATATATATATATATATATATATATATATATATATATACATACTAGCCGTGCCTGTGGCTCCGCCTGCGTATTAATGAAAAAGGACAGTGAGAAGGGTCCTGCCCGGCTCTCCACTCCTGACGTCATGCTTCCCCCTCCCCTCAGCCCACAGCCTCTGTCTCGGATTAGCATGAATATATCGCTCCTGCAAATAAACTATGATTCTTATCGCGATGAGAGAAATCGCAAAATCAACCAAAATCAAAATGTTCAAGCAAATTATAGAAAAAAAAACAGATCTAAATCCATTAAGTAGTTTTCTCGTGAAAAAACAAACAGACAGATAGACAGACAGACGTTGGATTTCATATATATAGAGATTTACTGTCAGACATGTAAGCATGGGGAGTATCTTATAGATAATGGTTCAGGTTGTTTGTGAGAAGAAGGAAAAAATAAATGCACCAGAACTAACAAAGCTTCTGTTTCCTCTAAAGTGGAAGAGAAGCTGCTGGAGAATGACTGATGTCACATCTAATACAAGCTCCACCAACGCTGCCTCTTCCACCTCCAATATATATCTTTAGCGAAGAAAAGAGCTCTGAGCTAATGTACACTTCAAACATAACTTTTTTTCATAACAAATGATATAAATATAGGTTTTGTTGTATTTTGTCTCCAAAAATCACACTTTCAGACCCTCAGAATGCCAAACACAGAAGAGGTCAGTCCTTAACTCTCATTCAGAGTACCTGACAATTTTAACACTTCCAATAAGAGCGGAGGTTTATGACATCAAATTGAGATTGCTGGTGTCAGCTGAATATGAAAGTCCATCTTACATGTTTCTGATTTATATTATGATGGTAATGAGAAATCTTCAAGTTTATACATATTGCAGCATTCTAAACACTTCCTGCAAAGTGTCTAGGGCACAGGGATACCACCAACATAATAAAATGCCAAGTCACTATTGTCTTGTTTCTCACATACAAATTATGAAATTATGTGTCATGCCCTGTTATTGACTTGACCTTTTTTTTCTCCACATTCACCTGTATGTGCAGAAATGTGCCCCATTTACTTTCCACACCTTCCTAGCATTGAGAAATGTTGAAGTCAAAGGAATTAATACAATTAGCTCCCTAGAAGACATTATGTATCCTCATAAGGAATGCTGTCACTACCACTTACCCATAGTCCTACAGGTGACAGTTTAAGATGGATCATTATCTATCTTGAAAGTGATGATCTAAAATTATATTGATGACAACTGATACATTTACTATACAGAGAAACACTGCTTGATTTTTATATTTGTAAAGTAAACTTAAAACTGATAGAAAAATAAAATTTATAACAACAGTTAACATTTAACATTTTTCCTACCTTAGAAGTTATCTTTTACATATGAAGAAATCTAACATCACCTAAAACCTGTAATGTTAGTGAACAGATTAAACTTTTATGTGTTTTCCATTCTTATTTTATCAGTTAAATTTCTCCCTTTGATATTTCCTTCTATTTTAATAAAATAAATAGTTTTGAGGATTTTTCAGCACTTGTTGTTTCAGGTCTGCTTGTCATACAATGATGCCCCCAATCATACACAGTGTAGCCTCTAGAAGACATTATAGTAGTCGTTAGATACTCTGTATTAATTAGAAGAGCAATAATGGATGTGGAATGTTTCTACAATGCATCTAGATCAAGACTGAATAATGAAAAAAAAAGCTCAATAAGAGGAATGGTACAGTGAACTGCATTTTTTCCTATCCTGCCTTCTATGGCCAATAGAGCAGAGAGAAAAGGAGACATACAGAGATAGACCTGGCACCAAACCTGTGATACTGACTGAGGGGGAACTAACTTCTGGTTCAGACAAAAAATGTGTAGTTGTTCACATCCAAAGATGAAAAATGTTCCAAATGTTCATTATTTTTCTACAGAATTCCTGCTAAAATAAACTAAGATTCTGAAATCACAGAAGTAGTAGAAAGAAAGAGAGACAGACAGAAGCAATCCCTAACCATGTAGTTAGGTGGTGGTGTACACGTGATCTAAAAGCTGCAATATAAATAAACCTGCACTCATACAGGACATGTAATTCCAATCTCAGAGAATGGAACTGCATGTACACTATGAGCATTTGGGATTCCAGTAAATTATGTCAGTATTAATAAATAGGGATATGAACTTTTATTCTTTTCATAATTTATGACTGTCTCATTATATTTGCAATAGTTTTATTTCATCCAGATCCAAGTTAGAAGCATGGAGAATTAGATTTTTCACAACAGTTTTGATTTTTAACGTTGTTAAAATAATTTAGCATAAATTTTGACGGTTCTCATGGGCTCCAACATTTTTGAAAAGTGTCACCTAGGAACTGTCCTGGAGTGACAATGTAAAAGTTAAGCGCTAGCATCTTATCTCTCTCCAAGATTGCACGTATTCTCTGTGTTGGTATGTGTTATGAACTAGAGAGCTCACAAACATACAAAGTCTATACAAAGAAACACTCAAAATAGCTACTAGAAGGGGAAATCACCATTAAACCCTGGCTAGTAAGTAAAAGGGCCACGTAGAATCTTTATAAATAAAAAAAATTCTTTTCACAAAAATTCTCTGTGGCAAAAATAAGCTCAAAAGAGCAGTGGCAGAGCTAAATTATTGGGGCCTTGAAGCTTGAACTGCTATGGGTCCTCTTCAAAACCAGCAAAGAGGTCTGGCTTGCCACTGTTATCTTCTTCACTGGGGTTGTTCCATGACAGATCACCACAATTTTTTATTTAAAATTAAATTATTATTAATTATTATTGGATTATCTCACATATCAAAGTCATTGGTGTAAATGGAAATCTGGTCCTTCCAGGATTAGGAGCCCTGAAGCTTTAGGTTTATTATTTTCATAGTAGGTTCGCTTTTGCAAAAGAGCACAAAAGGCACAGAAGAGAAAGCCTTCAAAAGCTAATCCTGAAAGTGAACAAAGTTCCAATTCATATCCAAAAAACAAAGCCCTAAACCAGAGCACAGTCAAAACAATGAGTATAAATCAAATAAAGTAATATAACAATAGTCACTAGAGGAACTCACCACCACCAACAGGCCATTCAGAACGAACCATAAGGGACTGTGGGTTTCTCCAGCCTTTATAGAGCTGAATGCAGCCCCTTAACAGTGATGGACAGGTGGTCCTGCCTCTTGGGGAACAATCCACAAAAAACACGCAGAACGTAAAGGAAGATGCATAGGCACATACAGTGGAAACTAAATGATAAACAATATTAAAATAAACAAAGGAATCAAAAATGAACATAACAGACATAAAATGGTATTAGAACTCTCGCCAGGGTGGAACCCTGGCTGAAACATGACATTATTCAATTCCACAAAAGCCCTGTGGAGCAATTTATAATCATAAACATTCATGTGTGCAGCAATCTGGAAGGCAGCATTTCTTCTTTTTATATGCTGCTTGGAATGAGTATTCCTCTGGAACAACACTTTGGACAGTTTTGTGATTGTATGAGATAGGCTGACACATATAGCCAATGGATGCTGTGTTATGTATTAATGTGTGTTTATATGTTTGTTTGTTGTTTTTGAAGTGATATTTTTTATATTTTTATTTCTTTACTGTGACATTTGTAATTACGTATCGTTCCTTTCAGTTTCCTGATTCTCCTTGTGCACTGTGGGTGGACACCCAGGAGGCAGGGCCACCCTGACATCACTCCTTCTGAGCCCTCACTCTGTGGCTCCTCTCTACTATGGTTAATAACTTGTTGTAATGTAAAATAGTTAGGTCTATTATGCATATGTAACAATTCCCATCAAAAAAAATCTGTTTAAATTGTACATATGCTTACCCATATGCGAATGGCAGAGCCGCGAAGTGTCTAGTGCACGGGGGTTGGCGAGCAAAGCGAGCGGGGGCAGAGCCCCTTAGTTTGTAAATAAATAGGTTTTTAATTTTATAAAGATCCTTCGAAGCCCTTTTTGTTTCTAGTCTGGGTTTTAACAGTAATCGCCCCACCTTAGTGTACAATTTTAGAAGTATTTATGGAACTTACATGCTTTTGGAACTCCCAGTTCATGACAGAAGGGCCACCTGCCAATCACCTCCAGGAACTGGCCTCTAAACTATAAACTGTAGGGTCTCCCATAGTTCCTAATGGTTCATTTCAAATGCACTAGAAAGGATTGGTAAGTTCTGACATTTTACTGTGCATTAGTGATTTTTTTTGTGCATGTTTTGTCTGGATTCCTGACCATTTTTGCTCTGTTTTCTGACCATTCTCTGGATTTGTGATTTAGAACTTTGGCTGCTTGGCTTGCCTTGTGTTTTAGACAACTCCATTTTGTCATTGTGCTCTTTGGAATTTTACTCATTTTATAAGGTTTCTGTGTATGCCTGTTTTTTCTAGCCAGGGTTTGGTAGTATATCTCCCTCCAGTGGGCATTATTGGAAGTGCTTTTGCAACTTTATGCAAATTACTTGTTTTTTTCAATATATTTTTGGAACTCCAAATTCATGGGAGGAGACTCATATGACCTTGAAGAGGAAAAGAAGGCTGAACAAAATAGTCTCACAGCAGGCAATGATTCCAAGTTCAAGTGCTATTAGATGCCAGTGCCTCGTTTGACATCTGCTATATACACATTGTAACCTCTCAGAAGGCTTGACAAGCCATGAGACACAAATATGCAGAACTTTTTAATACCAGATGTAACCATATCTTAATTTAGTGCTATTTACAGGGTTTTTAACCCTTGGATTCACTCTGTCTTTTAAGTGTGCTGGGGAATATATTCAGGCAGAACTCTTTCTTCTCAAAAGAAGACAAGGGAACTGCCCTTGGATTCTTTCTCTCTCACACTTACATTTTCTGAAAGGAGTAAAATTGGAATGGTCAGTCCACATCCTTTTCCATTGCCATACTTGAGTGTGAATTTGAGTCATCCAATTCTTCAATACCCTGCTCAGGCATGTCCTGTTGTCCACATTTTAGGTGCCCTTCTGAGAATAGGGCAGTACCTGAGGCATATGGAATACTCAATCCCTTTCTCAGTAGCCTCTCCTCTGCTCTAAGAAGGTTCAGCATAAGCTATCAATCAGCTGTGATAATATATATGAAGTGCAGCCATTTTCACTTTTCTATATTAAACTGCATTTTCCACATTTTATTTCCCTTCCATAAAATTAAAATTTTGATAGTTTTTAAAAATTTTCCTTCTTTAAAGGTTGTCCAAGTCTTGAATTGCTTGTACTCCATCTTCAGTTCCCACCTTACTGTCTGCTGTCACTCATGGGTGCCTGAGGATCCCCCCTATTGGACTATGCTGACGCTTGCAACACTGCTCCCAGGAAAGATGGGGAGCCAACGCTAACTGTATTGTCTCTTTTAAACTCTGTAGTGCTGAGAAACCAACCAGTGAGGACAACTGAGCTCTGCTCATGACACTCCCAGAAACCCTACTCCTTACAGTCCCGCCATTTAAATATTGATGTCACCGGAAGGAACAGAACCTACTCCATGTCTGATGTATCCAACCTTGACCAGCTTGATAGAGCCTTCAAAGTAGAAAATCCAAGTAGGATACCCACTGCATGCCTGTTTTCTGTTCTTGTGCCACCCAACACTTATTTTAATACTTTTTTTTTGGACATTGGCATTAAACAGGGTGCCCCAGTTGGTCCCCCAACTTTTCAAAAGAACTCCTCCACTCTTTTGTCCCTTTACCATGAATATTTCCCAAGTGTATTCACCATATCTGCATAAATGTCATTATTACAGTGTAAATTATAAATAGTAATGACACTCCACTGGGACTCCATTAATGACCACACTCCATGAGAAGAACCCTTCACTTATTTGTACTCTTTGTCTGCAGCCAATTAATCTACTTTAAATTTAGTTCTGCAATTTACCTTGGATGTCGACAGCTTCTAGTGCCAAAATTAATCTTTGGTGTGGATCTTTATCATAGGCTTTTTAGAAGTCATGGTGCAGGTTTTGCTATTATCTTCTGTTCCGGTTGCTTGTACACAAAAGGTTGACAGATTTATTTGATAAGATCTTTCTCTCATAACCACATGTTGTATTAGTATTTTGTTTTATTATACAGCTTAAATAAAGTTTTTTTTTGGGTTTTTTTCTGTCCTTATCGTACTCATCTTTACAGAAACAGAATGCAATATTATATATTAGAATCTACTTTTCTACTCATTATACAGTATATATACTGTATGTTATTTAAGCCTGTATTGATTTATTTTTTTTTATCACTTTCTTCATTATTATTCTTGCCATAATTCACTTGTTTATCTTTTCTTATGGCTATTTCTTTGACATGCTGTAAAGTACTTTGAGCTACATCCTGTGTATGAAAATGTGCTACAGAAATCAATGTCTTTGTTTTCATATAAACACTCTTCTAATTTATTTCTGAATTTGAACTTGAAAAGTGATGTAATGGAAGCATTCACATTAAGATTATGAAAATGAAAGAATTTAGTTATGATGAATTGCTTACATTAATTATGAACTCTCAAAATCACATGTTGATATTTATTTATAAATAAATATTAATGTGGTAATATTAATAAACACCACCAATTAATTCAAATACTGCTGCCAGAGTTTTTACTGGCAATAATGACAGAGGACATATTTCACCCATATTAGCTTTTCCCCATTGGCTCCTTTAAAGGTACAGAGTGAATTTTAAGAATGTATTGTTTGTATTCAAGTAGTAGTTTATTTATATAGCGCCCTTCACTGACAAAAGGTCACAGAGCGCTGAACAGCAAATACAGTACAAATACAACAGTTAAAACAAAACATAAACAAAACCATTAAAAACAATAAATGATAGATAGATAGATAGATAGATAGATAGATAGATAGATAGATAGATAGATAGATAGATAGATAGATACTTTATTAAATAAACAAACTGGAACTATTCAGCACCGATTAAAAGCTTGTTTAAAAAGAAATGTTTTTAGTTGTTTTTTAAAAGAATCAACAGACTCGGCTAAATGCAGACCACAAGGCAGGCTATTCCATAGTCTTGGTGCCACAGACTGAAAGGCACAATCCCCACAGATTTTTAGCCGAGTGTGTGGGACAGCGAGAAGGCGCTGTTGCCCAGATCTAAGAGTCTGGTTAGGTACTCAGGAGCTTGTCCACGCAAAGCTCTGAAAGTAAGTACCAAAACGATAAAATGAATTCTATAAAACACTGGGAGCCAGTGCAGTGTGTACAGAATGGGGATGATATGATCACTCCGGATAGCGTGAGTTATGAGTCTGGCAGATACATTTTGAACTAACTGAAGACGTGAGAGAGAGGACTTGCACAAACCCGTAAAGACAGCATTACAGTAATCAAGCCGTGAGGAAATAAAAGAATGAACAAGCATCTCCAATTCAGATTTTGAAACAGCATTTCTTAGTTTTGAGAGATTTCCTAAATGAGAGAAACACGAGCAGCTGACTTATCTTACATATTCATCAAGCCTCAGGGATTGGTCAAAAATAACCCCAAGGTTACGTAGACTCGACTTAAAAACAGGAGAGACAGAAGATAAATTTAAACTGATCTCAGAATGAAGAACAGAAGGAGCAACAATTAGTACCTCAGTCTTTCCTGAATTCAACTGCAGGTAATTACTACTGAGCCAGTCGATAACCTGACACAGACAATCAAACAATGTGACCAAAGTATTAATTTGGTTAGCTTAAATGAAAAATAAAGCTGTATATCATCTGCATATAGATGATATGAGATATCCTTAAAAGAGTTAAGAATCTGTGATAGGGGAAGAATATATAAAGAGAAAAGTACATGTCCAAGAACCAAGCCCTGTGGCACTTCACATGTCAAAGGAGCAGAGTCAGATGAAAAGCCAGCCACACTGACTGAGAAACTCCTATCTGACAAATAAGAGGAGAACCAGTCCAAAGCAGAGCCAGAGACAGCTAACAGCTTTCCATGGACATTCTCAGCTTATCTTGCTCATCTCATCTGTCCTCACTCATCCTCCAGGTTTCTCAGGTCCTCCGATCTACTATTACTGTCTATTCTGTATACATGATTGACTGTTAATTGATTTTGTTGTAGTTAGTCTCAGGTTGCCCCTTACAACAAGGTCAGTCCATACTACTGACAATTTTAAATCTCAGTTAAAAACGTATCACTATTCACTTTCTTTTACGGTGTATTGATGAACAAGTTTTAACCTTGTAGTTTTATCTCTATTGTTTTGTATATATAGGTTGTAAATTCAGTTGCTGGCAACTTTGTTGGCTTTGTGTTATTGCTTGCTTCTCATAATTTCATTTCTTGCTTTAGCCGGTTATAGGCCTTCTTCTTGGAATGCACTTTGGTCAACCTTTAGTTGCTTAAAAAGTGATATATAAATAAACTTAACTTGACATAATTATATCACATGACTTGCATAAAAACTTATTTGCTCTACTGGTGCAGAATGGTTGTCATTGCATCATAAACGTGTATGCTGCATGTTAGTGGTTGTTGTAGTGTCCCACTAACTATGTAAAGCACTTTGAGTGGTGAGAAGAGCACTATATAAAAAGTGAAAAATTATTATTATTATTATTATTGTTATTATTAACCACTTAATAATTTAACTCTCTGTTTTATAAATTTTGTTTTATAAAGTTTTGTTATTTTATTTTATTATTTTACTATAAAAAGTAAATTAACTTAAAATTTTTGAAGCAACAAAATGCTGTATGTTAATTTTTGTAGTATTTTTAAACTTTATTTGTGAAGAGTGCACATTTATTTGTTTCTGACTTCATAACACTTCCAAACCATCCATAAAGTATGTATTCATCTCAGCAACTTTATTTATCTCCAGGGGGAAATTTTGATTTTTACAAAAGCTCTTTAAATAAGTAGGAGATAAGTTCAGAAACAAAAACAAAAACAGTGAGGAATATGAAGCTTAGAAGCAGCTTCCAGAAATATGGAGTGTTCTCCTCTTAGTCCTTTATCATTTGATTACCATGTTGCTCCTCTACATATGACTTTCCAACAAATATTTAAATACCTGTAATGGCACACTGCACGATAACGTGCAGTGAATACACTTGACCTGAACATTCCTAGTTTTCATCCTCTTTCTCTGTACATTTAAGCATTCATTTGCTCAGAGGTTGATGTACTTGCTGCTTCCTGAGCAGCTCTTCTTTTCTCCACCCTAGCGACCCGCTTCTTTTCTTCTTTCGTCTGCATCTTTTCGTGTTAAAACTGATTAAGTCAGTGTTTGTATTGCAATTACTTAGCATGTTTTCCTTAATTTTTCAATTAAGCTGGCATTTAAGTCTTCAAACTGCCTCAAGATTGATTTAAGATATGAAGAGGTAGGGGAAGTGATGGCGAAGGTGGTATGGATGAGAACGGCACCCGTATGCATATGCCACATGGCCACGCTGCTGGCCACTGCAGAGAGTTGATTCTACAATAAAATAAAATAAAATAAAATAAATAAAAATAGACATCACATAGTTTATGTGAACCAAATATCAGGTCAATAGGTCAAACGGTTTGCAAGCTACAGGTGTTTCAAAATTCTGGACAGACAAATGAACAGCCATGGTAGCATATTATATATACTGTAAAGATGTGGGATCCTTCAACAAGGACTGTGGCTAATGTGCTTTGTGTTAAAGATATTTGTAAACTGCAACAATTAACAGACGCATTTGAAATAACATGTTTTGCTCATTTTGACATACAACACATGGGTCCAAAATTGAAAGTGGAAATGTCGTTATCCAGAGAAACGGGACTTCACTGGAGAGAGTATTTAATAAAGAACTACAGCTCCCAAAGTGCTTGACATGGTATAAGAAACACCAGAAAACTAATAAAGCTAAATTTCTCAGTAAAATCCTCATGAACACCATTACCATTGTTATAACATCAACTAAGCTGTTTTATGTTTCTAAAATAAAATGTTTTTTCTTGTTTGTGCAAATAGCTGGAGATTCACTAACCTAGGTAATGTACACAACTTCACTACTTTTGTCTGCTCTCCAATTAACATGAACATTGTTGTTATTTGTCACCTTTCAGGTTTGCTCAGGAACTTCCTGGATGAGCTAGATGGACCTGCTGTCTTCCCTCCCAGATGATGGCAGCCCACTTCTAATTCTTGGGGACTTGAACATCCACCTGGACAACTCTCCTGCTGCTGACTTCCTCGCTCTTCTTTTCTCCCTCAATACCACACAGCTCCACATCCCACCGACTCACAAGGCTGGCAATCTTCTTAAAGTCATTCTCTCATGTTACTGTACTCCCACAAATGCAACTGTCACTCCTATGATGCTTCCCACTTCTCACTCTTCTCCTCCCCTCACTGTACCCTTTTGCCATCACCTCTTCCATAGTATCCTCTGCTCTCCATCCTCCTACCCTATAGTACAGGACTCTGTACTCCTATCTTGACAATGTTTGTCTTCTATCATCCAGTCCTGCACACGAAAGACACTCCTGTCCCTGGATTGCTGAAGCACTCCACAAACAACAGACCAAACTCAAAACAGCCAAAAGGAAATGGAGGAAGTCAAAGGCTCAGACAGGCATAGAAAAGCAACAATCTCTTCTTGCACTCTATTCTTTTGCCACTATCAACGCTAAGGCAAGGTTCTATCAGACCTGAATTAATAGAACCATTGACACATGCTCTCTGTACTCCGCTTTCATCTCCCTTCTTTACCCTTCTCCACCCCCAAAACTCCTGTTTCCTAATGACTTTGCCTCCTTTTGTTAGGATAGAGTGGCTGCTATCAGCAATCAGTTCTCACCCTAAATGCCACCCATTATGCCTCCTCCCAAGCATCACCCAACATTCTCTCCACTCTCTGCCACTGATGTTTCCGACCTCCTTTCCAAACAGCCCACTACCTGTCTACTTGACCCTAACCCATCACATCTCCTTCTGGCCATCTCCCATTCTCTCATTTCTGTGATTACATACATCGTGAACACTTCACTCAGCTCAGGCACATTTCCTACTATCTTCAAACACTCTCTGCTAACCCCGCTTCTCTAAAAAACAACACTCAGTTCATCCCAAGTTAACAATTACAGGCCAGTCTCTCCTTTATTTTCTTTCCAAAACAGTTGAATGTGCTGTTTCTAACCAGGTCTTTTCCTTCCTTGTACAGAATGAACTGCTCTATACCAACCAGTCTGGCTTCAAGAGGAACCACTTGATTGAGACGGCTCTACTGACTATGGTTGACAAGCTATAATTTGCTAGAACTACCAACATATCATTGGTCCTAATACTTCCAGATCTCTCATCTGCCTTCAACAGGGTCAACCACGATATCCTTTGTGCCAACCTCTCTGACCTCGGCATCACTGGGACTGTTTTCATATGGTTTGAGTCCTACTTCTTGGTAGATCCTACACTGTGTTCTGGCGAGGTGAGTTGTCAAGGGTGCATCAGATATGCACATGGGTGCCCCAAGGATTGGTGCTGGATCTTTTACTTTACTCTCTGTATACCACCTCGCTGGGCTCCATCATCCAATCCCATGGGTTCTCTTATTAGTCCTATGCTGATGCTACACAGTCATTCCCGCCTGAGGACAACACGGTATCAGCTAGCGTCTCTGCATGTCTTACTGATATCTCAACCTGGATGAAGGACCACCATATACAGCTCAACCTGGCAAAATCTGAGGTTCTTGTGATCAGAACCAGCCAATCTGTTTAACTTCCCTTCCCACCTCTGTACAGCTTGGCTCACTGTTGTTATCACCTGCCAAGTCAGTACACAATCTTGGGGTGGTGATTGATGAGCAGTTATCTTTTTCTGATTACATTTCTACTGTTTCTCGTCCATTCAGGTTCACACTGTACAACATCTGCAAGATCAGACCTTATCTGATTGAATATGCAGCCTCTGGTCCAGGCTTTGGTCTTGTTGCATATGGACTACTGCAACACATGTCTGGCAGGAGTACCCCTGTGTGCTATCAAGCCACTGCAGATGGTCCAGAATACAGCAGCTCATCTTATATTTAAACTTATTTTATATTTTAAATCTCTACATTGCCTTCCAGTAGCAGCATGCATTAAGTTCATTTCCCTGATGCTTGCCTATGGGTCAGCATTTGAGTATATGGAGACACTGATGAAGTACTATACTTCTTCTTGCTCACTCAGGTCTGACAGTGAACACTGACTGGTGACGCCACTTCTGCATGGTGTCATCTCTCAATCCAGACTCTTTTCCTGTATACTGTAGTTCCTAGTTGATTGAATGAGCTGCTCTCCTCCATCTGAACTGCTGACTCCCTCAATGTATTTAAGAAGCAACTGAAAATCCATCTGTCCTGTGAATGTTGTAATAATTGATTGAAAAAAAAACCTTTGCCCTGTAATCTTTCATATTGTTGGTGATTTGTTATTATATTAAGTTTAATTGCTCTATTGATTGTTAATTTATGATTGTAAATTATTAATTATTACATCCTTTCACTTGTGGCAATTAACTTGTGTTACCTGTCTTATTACACTTGCTGAAAAAACAGGCCCTAGCCTAATGTTACTTGATTATGTTTAACTCTTCTGTACGTCGCTTTGGATAAAAGAGTCTGGCAAGCAAATAAATGTAAATGCAAATGTAGTTTTCTTTAACTGGTGTATTGCCTACAGCATTGGCACGGGGTGTCCTATGAAGGTAGCCGTTCACAGTAGGGAATGGATTGTGCAAGTGGTGCCCTTTCTTTGGGTCTACTATACAGAGAAGCTTTTGCAACCCAAAGATAGGCATTGTCATGAAGCACAAAGGAAACAGGTAGCAGTTTTCCTTGCTTCTTTTCTCTGAATGACTGCTGCAAACACCAATGCAAATCAACATAATATGCACTGGATAAGCAAGAATTTATAGTCATAAAATCAATATAAACTACACCCTCAGCATCATAGAAAATAGATATGATCTGGTAAACTCTGACTTCCACCTCAGTTTTTTTGGTTTTGGAAAGCCCCCATATTTCCAGATTTTGACTATTGCTTGGACATAAGTCATAGAGATTTATCCAAGATCCATCCTTAGTTCTGAAGTACTTCTGATGATTTTTTTCCAGGGTCAACATTCTGGGCACCCAACAGCTCATATTTAATTGTTCATGAAGAACTGTCCCAAAACTAATGCTTATAGTGTCTGCTATCTCATGCATCATCTTCTTTTAATTCCCCCTTTATGATTATCTACACAGTGGCAACATTTTCACCAATAATCAGCGTTAAATGCCACCCAGACCTTGGGTCATCTTTGAGAGATGACATGCCATTAAGGGATTCTAAAGTACATCTCTTCACTTAGACAAATATAGAAGACAGGCCATGGTATATGCTGACAAAACAACATTACATATTGTACCTTAGCATTAGAAATTCAGTGATAGCAGGATATTCTATGTTGTGGTTTGTAGCATCCATGCTCACTTGGTGCTGAACAATGAACATTCATTGCAAATCACAAATACCATGAGCTTCTAATTCATATGGTTTAGTATACATGAGCTAATCCTTAGACAGCATTGTTGAATACCTCACGCAGGGGCAGGCTCAAATGAATCAATTTATTTACAGAACAGTTCAGGAAAAGTTGTTGTCCAGAATGTGAAATGATGTTAAATTCTTAACAAACGCAACAGAGAAAAAAAATGAAATTAAGAAAATGAATTAACATTACAAAAGATTTAATAAAAGATGGAAAATAACAAAAAATCAAAAGAAAAATAAATCAGTCTTAATAGATTTATAGGTTACAAAAAAAAAAAACAACCCAAAATGTAGATCTCCCAAAGATCTGCCATAGAATAATTGTTTCTTTTTCTGGTCAGCAATGTGTTGGAGCCAACCACAAATGACTCCCAGTGGTTCTGTTAAGGGCTGTATGCGCCGCTCCGTGGCAAACGGCATTGTGGAGTCAGGAGGAACTAACTGTAAATAAACTTTGTTTTCAAAAACTTTAAAGACTTCGACAGTTTAATTTCGTATTATACGTTGACAAATGAAAATCGTAGGGAGACTTGAAACGACGAAACAGTACCTTCATGACGGTAGATCCCAATACTCTCTGAACCCGTCTGCTACAGCAATACATACTTTTTCCATGGACTTTTACAATGAGTAAGAGTATATTAAAACGAAGTGGCTCTTCGTGAGTTCTAAAAGTTAAGAATGATTGTTTAACGAGTACTAACGGTAGAAGGGGAATGTATTTTGTGTTCATGAAATCGATAAACTTCTATAACGATCAGACGCGTTAAACGTTACTCATTTTTAAGTAAATCACATGGGTCCAAAATTGAAAGCGGAAATGCCGCTATCCAAATAAACATTCAGAAAACGGAACTACCGGACGTTATTGAGGCGAGCAGTTAATAAAGAACTACAATTCCCAAAGTACTTTCCTAGTTTTGCGTAAACATGTGGGAGGCTATCTCGCGGAGTATTCAATCGTCGTGGCTGTATTGAGTGTGGTTACCCGGGTAACGAGTTAACAACCAATAACCTACAGCGAGTACATGTCACGTGGGGAGCGGGAGGTTTGGTGAAAGCACCGGAAGAGTACGATCACATTCAGTACAGGAAAATAAATACGGAGCTGCTGACAGCAAGATAAAAAGGTACTCTTGAACGCTTGCAAGTGTTATTTTGTATGCCTACATTCTTGTGTCAGTATATGTATAGCATTTTCCGATTATCTGAACTGCAGTTACTGCATATGAACAACCTGGGCGTACGCGTATACCGCCTGTACACGCATGCTGGGCCACTTTGAGTAACTTGTTCTAGATAGAGCCAAGCTTCTTAAAGGGTACAAATGTAAAGAAATTGTTCTATAATGAATTTCGGCAAGATAGTGGTCTCCTGATGTTGGGCGCAGCCAAGTGCCGAATCGTACGGTTGTCTTCACAACCTAACTCTCTTTGTGTGTTTATGTCGTACATCCACAACGCGATCTTAAGTGAGTGGAAGCACTCATTAAAATAAATGTAGTGTTAAGATAGTTCTTTGCATAATATTTAAACGCATACTTTACTCGTCCTCGCTCTGTGCATTTACTATCGGTAAGTGCTTATCCCTTGCTGTACCTTGTTAAATGCTAAGATTCTAGATACTATTTTCAAGTTTGGCGCCTTGGTGTTAGCCACCTGTGTGTACAGTTAACCGATCTCTTCACTGTTACCAGAAATGAGAGAAAAGACGGTCGTATGTGTCAATCGAAAGGGCTGACTCAAGCGAACCCCTTGAGGAGAGGGAGGGAGGGGGCGAGATGACGTTGCTTTGTTCACGCCTATTGACCATGACTTCGCTTCTGTTTACCCTTGATCCACGTTTAACAGTGCTACTGTTATGTGTAGCACGCCTGGATGGATAATATAACAAACCTACTATTCGTGTTTGTTGAAAAGTACTTTTACGTGCTAGTTGTCTTCGCGCTTCTCCTGTGCATTGCAAAATAAAAGGGCGCGTTTTTTAGATTGAGCGCCATGTCTTTTATCACATAATTGTTTGTCGTTAGGGAAGTACTGTTGCATAATATATGTTCTTTTGTTGCTGCTCCTTGTCTGTTTTCCTGCAGTTTTGTAAGCCAGCATGCATTTTAAAAATTCTGCCCCGTAAATCCCTCATCCCGGAACTCGCAGAACTGATTCAAAATCCCATTGGACATACGTACGGTTTTTCTCTTAAAGTGGACGCTGATTGGTCACGCAGCATGTAGAAGGCCGATCTTTTAAGTTATCAGTCAGAGAAGCCAATAAAATTCCCTCCAATGTTGCGCTTTCTTCATCCTGTGATTGGAGGGCTTACTGATGGAGTGGGGGTGGAGCTTGTGATTCTCTGAGGCGCCCTCCTTTGCTGAAGCTCAGCGGTAGCGAGCAAGGCCTGCCTTATGTATGGTTATTGAAACGCATGTAAGGGCAGCTGAGGAAGAAGGAAAGTGGCAGAATTCGAAAACAGTTGCCTGGATCTGCTCGAGAATATCATCTACCTTTTCTTTGTGCCTTTACTACAGTGGTCGAATGTGTGCTTCCCGGTGAAGAAGTCGAGGGATCAGCTGGGTAAGGGAGCCGATGCACCTGGGAGTTGGTCACTCCGTATCTCCGTGTTAAAATGGTTAAAGGAAAGAATGGAATGAATAGTTCTGACAGTGGCATTCGGTGGTCGAGTGCTTTCCTGCAGCATATCGAGTGTTTCCTATTATGGATGGCCGCTATTGATAGGTCTGTGTTGGAGCGTCGGTATCCTCTCTCTTGTTCCAGGACTGTTCAGTTTACTGACTTTCTGATTTGCAAAATCCATCAGTCAACAAGGCAGATATTATTGTGTTTCGCGAGTGATTGTGACTGACAGTCTTGCAGCTTTTTGTTTCTAGTGGATCGACCTGATTATCGCAGGCATAAGTGCATTGTGTGTTGTCTGGCATATCAATACTAATACCAACACCAGTCACCCCCCTCCCCGACCCACGAAAGAATATTAAAAATCAAGCTCCAAACTGCCTGTAGCTCAGTAAAGAGGATAGTTGACAAAGGTTCGCTTTCATCGTTTCATTTTAGAAACGGAGATCCCTTTACGCGCTTGCAGACTACAGGTCATTCAGAGCTTTGCCTTTCGAGTAACATCGTATCGCATGGTATTCGCAAGGAACTTCAACCTCCATAAGCATGCATTACCGACTTTTCGCAGAGTCATAATTCTCCCTATCAGTAAAGATACCAGAAAATTCAATTTTGGATTAAAATACGTTTTTACGTATTGGTTTTTTTTTATGTTTTTACGGACGATGTCAAAATGTTATCTAGTTGCATTCATTCGTTAGCGACTGAACACTGTGTCCTAATAACACTGCCAGTTTTGCTATGGCAGCTTTCATTAGGTTTGAGGACAAATTTGGAGACCAATGATGTAATAAATCAACCGTCATTACCAAACCGCCTTGGTGGCTGGCTACCCAATCCCAGTTGTGTACACAGCATGTTAAGCGAGAAATAAAATATTTTTATTGAATGGAAATAAGGTTAATTATTCAATGAATCTTCATTTTATGCCCTGCTTTATGTGGTGTGAGCTATTCTGAGGGACTTTACAGTTGACTAGAACAAATTAGTTTCCATTTTTGTAAGTTATAAACATAGCCTAAATGTTAAAAATAATCCATCAAGCGTTTCTAACAATGCACATATCAAATCCGCCAGGGTTTACAGGACAGAGCATTTCTAAAACAAATGTGCACCACTTCAGTTTACTCTCCCATGTATAATCATCTTTAGAAATCTGTTACTTACTTACAGAGTTGTAAAATTGGACACTTCTGGATCCATTACCAGTGTAATGTTTTTTAGAGTTCTGCAGTTTATGTCACTTGAAGATGGGTCCAAGATTGGTCCCTTTTGTTTAGGATGTGCTGTCATATATTTAGTCAGTGTCTATCCACTTTACTCCTGTTGATTGAGACGTGATATCTATTGATTATTTCCAGTGTGCTTGTTTTTCTTTTTCTGATACAATGGCAAAAAAAAAAAAATGTCCAAATTTATAAAATTGCTACAGTACTTCAGTGGAATTTGTTAGGTTGCTTATGACACAAAGATTCTAGAACCAACTGCTTTCATAGTGGTCAATATTTATTTTTCTTGTCCAGTCTTTTGAACCATAAGTTGCTTAATATCAAATTACTAAGAATTTTGAATAGAAGCTTAGCCTTTTGTTGTAATTCTTTTTTTTTCCATTCCCTTCACATTGGTAGCATTGACCCTTTATTTTAGTAGTAGAAAATTTATTTAAATAATAGGCAAAGTTTAGTTCCACTACTTTTTAACAGGTAACAATATCTATCCCTGGTGTTTCATCCAGAGTCGGGCTTGTCCTTGCATCCAGTAGACTCCGTCTTGCTGATTTGGATTAAGGTGATGAAAATGAGTGAATGAATGTACAGTTTTATTCCTGAATCATATGAACTATCATTAGGCTGCATTAGTGACTAGACAGTGTGAGTCTTTCCTCCTATGTATGCATCTTTTGTGCAGTATGATTGTTGCTATTTTACTGCTGTAGAGGTTATTTGCCGAACATCACGATGTCACAGCAATGTGAACTTGGACAACTGTAAACAATGTAAATGTCGATCTTTCTTGTGAGTTTGTTCATCTGTCATATCTTAGTAATTTAAAAAAAAAACCCTAAACCAGATTTGTGTGAATTGATCAGAAACACATTCTCACACGTTTCATTGTTAAGGAAACATTATTTTTTTAAAAAGCATTGGACACAAAAGCACAAAGCTTAATATTGCCTACACTGGCTTATTAGAAATTATGAGCTGAGCCAACTTGTCACAATGGTGTTTCAGTATCATATGAAGGGGGTTTGAAGGTGGGATTTCTGTTTTTTCATTTCTTGTTTTATCCATTTTCTGATATTCAAGTTAAAATATCTTATTCACAATATAAGCTCAATCTAACAAGGCGAAAGGTTTTGTCTAGAATTTTGTGTGAAAAAATTTAATTTGTTTCATGCAGTTTGAATTAATTTTACCGAGCCTATATATCAAAATTAAATAATATTATATACTACTAGATCTTGTATATGCCCAGCTTTTTTGAAACACTTTAACATTAAGCCTGACATTATTTTCTTTTGTTTTATAAATACATTTAATTTTTCATGTGGTGTGAAGTAAATCATATTCATCCTCTTTTTACATTCTAAACCTGAGCCACCAATGATTCAGTGCATGAATACTGGCCACAGTATCACCCGATCACACTGTTTCAGCATACTATATCTAAAGCAAATAGCTGGATTAAAACAAAACTGACACACAGTTTCTGTTGCTGGATTGCACACAGCACACTGTTTTCTGCATGACTGTGTGATTAAGCCCTGCAAAGGATCGGCATACTGATATATGTGCTTCTTGCCTTACTAACCAGCACTGCTGGGATTATAATAACAGGTATTTTTATTTCAATAAACTATGTATTTTGTTAGTCATAGTCCAATTAATTTTTAAAGTAACCTATGTATCCCGTACTATGAATCCCGTAAATGCCAAAAGGGACTCTGCTCTGTAGGGCCCTTGAGCAAGGCCCTTAACCTGCAATTGCTGAGCGCTTTGAGTAGTGAGAAAAGCGCTATATAAATGCAAAGAATTATTATGTAAGGCACATGTTAGCACTCCAAATTTAGCTCATCAGAATAACTTTAGCAATTTCTGAAATATTGAAACAGAATATTTCAATCGGAAGAAGGAATAACGTGATTGCCTGAGCATTTTCCTCCGAAACTTTGTCTGTCTGTGGCCGCTGAAAGAGTGTATTAAGCTAACACATGAGCACGCAAACGGACATGTGCAGATTGCAAAATCCTTAAGTGTAACCTGGTTAAGGTCTTGCATGGCCAAGTATTCACGTTACTTGCAAAGAAACCTAGGTTTCTGTGAGTAACTGAGTTATTAAAGGGCATGTATACTCGGGGCACGTACATCACACTTGTGAAACATTGAGAAGACTCAAAAATGGCCACTGCTAAGCGATACATAATATATTTCTTGTGGTTGTTACCTTTTGATTTCTGCCACAATGCTGAGATATTTTTAAGTTTGGTTAGTCATGATAAGGAGGTTTAGGATTTCCTCAGTATTAAAGTATTAGATAGCCAATGCAATAAATAGCAGACTAAATGAAGTGACTGAATCTGCTATAGCTGTTGCTCATGTATTGTTTAACCCTTGTGTTTTTCAGGTTTCCCAACAATGAGCTCCCAACAATTTTCAAGGCCAGGGGTACCTACTACTGGCCTTGCTCAAGTACAAGCAACAGGCAGCAGCACAAACCAGACTAATACAGGTAACAAACAAACTCCCGGAAGATGGCATTGCCTGACTGTAGAACTTTGTAATTCCTTCCTCCCTAGGTTTGGTTAGGTACCAACTGCTGGTTTCTTATAAGTACGTTTGAATCGATGACTGACTGCTTTTGGAGGTATTTCACTTTTGTTCCAGGTTATTTTCTGGTTTTCATCCCAGGTTTCATAACAATGTTGTTGTAAACTGCTTCCTGTATAGTTGGACATTACCAGTGAAATGGTATGTCAGTTTTGTCAGCAACTTGCAGGAGTAAGAGCATGTACCAATGATGGCATTAAAACCTGAAATCTTCCAGTTTGGAGGTGAGTCAGACTAATTGATTAGTCACATAGTTGCGCTACCTTCATTTATGTTGCTGTGTTCTCAGTTGATTAAACCAATTGTTACTTAGTATTATGTAAGCATGAAAAAATTGGTATGTATGTACCAAAGTAGTAAGTGTTATATTTCCACAAATTGTACTTACAAATTGTTCTGGTAACTCAAGAATTGAAATATTTATCATTTAAATATACTGTTCAGCATCATTTATTCAAAAACAACTAATGCAGGTGTTAAAAGTACAGATGGAGTTTACTTTCCTGTTATCCTACATCCATTATGCATTTTACAGTCTGCTTTGCCCAAAAGCATGTTCATATTCCATAGTATATGATGATCGATTTAGCCACACAGTTCAGACTTTGAACCATTTAAAGTGTTTTCATATTTAAGCAGAGCTAAGCAGAGGTGTAATTTTATTATATTTAGTTGGTAAAACATATATTATATACATAGTATTAATATATTTAATATATAGAATATACATAGTATTTACTATTTATTCACTCACTCATAATATTTTTATATAACTCACAGTTCAGAGCAAAACTGAAAAACTATTCTACTTTTACAACAGTACCAGGAATCAAGTGGAAATAGACTAAGCTTCATTCCTGTTTTATTCCCCATTACATCTTTTCCCCCAAAGGTTGTATGAACAAGCCATGGTTTTTATAGCTTGGCTGGTTTCTGCTTTATTCAAGAAGCCTGAACTAACCTGCGAATGCCTAAATGAAACCATGGTGACTTCACAGTTATAGATTTGTTTTGAGTTAATGTTCTCATACATATAATAAAAAAGTCCTAAATACATTATTATTTAAAATGCCTTTTCTAAACCCTTTTTGTATTTGCTTTGATTTGAGGAATAATCCTTTATTTGTATGTGTAATGTGATTTAAAATAGGTTAAAAATAGGAAAAGAAAGCTGCTAATAAGTACTACATATACTGTAGGCCAATGTTAAAGCAGTTGACAGACATACTGTAGATGTCCTGCTGAGTGGAAAGTAGTTGGGAGCATGCATTGGTATAGCGCGTTGCCACACCCACCTCATTACAAAACTGCTTAGTATCCTGGTTGGAACCCGCCCCAAGGCAGACGCATGGTCCATTCCCACCCTCTGAAAATGACCATCTATCTGCTACAGCCACATGTTACATGGGAGTCCTCTTGGTTTGGTCCAGCTGCTGTGAGCCAGATCAATCTCAGGGACTTGTGCCACATGACCGTAGTGTTGTGACTAACGCTCCCCTATTTGGAACTCCACAAGCAACTGCCTGTTTGACACAAAGTCAAACCAGTGGTACCCAAGGATTCTGCAGAGAGAGAGAGAGTACCGAATGAGTCCAGTCTTAACCTCAGGTCATTGGATAGCATCCATGTCTCGTAACCATATAGCAAGTCGGGGCGAAACAGGGGCCTCATGTTTAATGCCGTGCGTAGAACTCTCACTATAACATGGCGTAAGCACAAAAGCCGAAATGTGCTTATGCACAGAAAAATCCAGATGCAGGAATCTGTGCGTACTCCAACTTCCACGTTCTTGCGCTACATAAATCCTGATCAGCGTGAAAAGTAACGCTCGTGCATGCGCTTTATGTAACGCCTCAACTCCTCCCAGAATTACGCCTCTTTGAATATGCAAATGAATATAAATCGCCCTTAAGCTCAGCCTTCTGTGAAAAGACAATGGGAAAAGCATGGGGAAAAATATAAGAATTTCAGCGAATACCAAGTGGAGGCAAAGGAAAAACATACTATTTGTTCAAATAAACCGTGGTATAATCAACAAAAGGAAGTTGATCGAGTGACATAGCGTGTTGGAGAAACTTGAAAGCTCACGTTCACAAAATCGCACAGTGCTGGAAATAAAAAAAGAAGTCGCATATCAAACTTGCCGTGAAAAGGAGAGTTGTAACCCACTGTCTGAGTGTCATATGAAAGCTTATTAGGGTACAGAGAAAAAAAGGCACACAGTGGGGGAAAAGGCACGAAATGTCAACTTCAATCTCGACATTTCCACTTTAATCAAGTAGTTTATTTTGTCATTAAATTAGAACCTCATAAACTTCATCTTAAAATCGTTTAACCAGTTTCTCAAATCACATCGTAATTAAAGTAGCACGTTAAATGCTTTGTTTTGTATTTGATCTTCTATGTGCTCTATGTGTGTGAATCACTACTTGCTTCTTAAACCAGCTCTCTTCCTCCAACTGGACACAGAATCCATTACATTGGATATTACCGCTCTCTGAATAAATAAAATACTGAGATGTATACGTGATATCATTTTTATGATGATAGTAGTTAAAGCACGTTATTAAACATGTGTTTCACGGCGCAGTGATTGTGTGCAACCTTCGATGAAATAATTTATTGCAGCAGTACTCGGGGGCAGCTCTAGGCTTGTGGTGGCACTGGGCAGAGGAAGAATCGGTGGCTCCTTCGCCCGCCAATGTCAGTAAGGTAATTTATGCATGGTGGATGGTCACGTCCGTTGCAGACACTGCATAGCCGCCTCGTGCTCATGACACAAGCATTTAACTTTTGCCGAAATTTGTCGCTGCATTTTTAGCTGTGTTATTTTCTCTTTCTGTTTTATATTCAATATATACTGGTGTAGCCGCCACTGCAGACCTTGCTTTTCTTTCCCCAAATACCCAATCACCACACAATCAGCTCTGTAATAGAAGTTAAGCCATCGGTAAGCTTAGAGTGCCGATTCTTCAAAACGTTTAAGGAACATTGAAATATCTTCGTAGTACATGTTTAATTATTCTGTCCTTCACGACACTCCCAGTGAAGAATATAGATTATTTAAATGAAGTTAAAGTTTTATCTGTATAATATAATAAACATATTTTGCTGCATTTCACCTTTAAAAATGATATCGTCACCATATGTAAATATGTGCTTTATAAAGTGTCTCAGGTTATGCGATATTATAACTGTAGTGCAAGTTTACAGTGAGGTGATTGTACTTATAAATACAAACAATTCTACAAGGAGCACTTGATTGAGTGCGTTTAATTCTTGGGATGAAACTGTTTCTGAACCGCGAGGTCCGTACAGGAAAGGCTTTGAAACGTTTTGCCGTGGGTGAGGCAATGTGTGTTTGAAGCTGTATACCGATAATTCTCTTTCCGATCAGTTGCTGCTGTGATTCACTCTCAGATACAGTGATATAAATACTCCGAGTGGTGCAGTGAGAATAATATGGAAAAAGATGATCCGCTGTGGCAACTCCTAATGGGAGGAGCTGAAAGAAGAAAAAGAAGGTGCAGTTAGAGTAACAATGCTAAAGCAGTTATGGTATTTGGAATACTATGGCTATTCCCTGGACCATTATATTGTTACAAGTTAATTGCAATCGGATGCGTTACACTAATAAACAATATGTGGTTAGTTTTAGTGTATTTATAAAGCCGCTTCAGGAAAATAAGGTGTAACCACACAGGAACAGTAGCATTGCTTTGACGCTGGGTGCCGCCAGTCTGCAAAACCGGGCGGAGAACTTGCGTATGACCATGTGTGAGGAAGTGCGTGGCTTTACGCCAAGTGTAGGTTTTATACATCACGCTTTGAACATGGAAAAGTTCTTATTGAACATTTCTGTGCGTACGCACTGTTTAGTACATGAGGCCCCAGGACTCTAAAGACTTGGACCTTCGTCCTTTTGCAGAGATATCAGGAGTGCCACGCACCCCTTTCCAGTGCCTCACCGTGTTCTCCCAGTCCATCTACTGACTTCATAGGAAGAGTTACCATAGAAATGAATGTTGCTGGCAAGGTAACTAAACCTCTCAATGAGGCCAACATTCTCTCTGCAGACAGACACATTGCTGATGGCTATGCCCAAGAGGTCATTAAGGGCCTGGATCTTGGTTTTTATCTATGATAACTTGCAAATCCAGATGCTCAGTCTCTCAAGAGCCCCAATCAGAGCCTCCATTGACTCTGCTAAGATCACAGCATCGTCGGCAAAGTCAACATTGGTGAATTTTTCTTCACCAAAAGGATGCCCCACAGCTACTGAACCCCATAACAGTGCCCAGTACCCAGTTCATGCAAGCATTGAACAAAGTAGGACCAAGAACACACTCCTGACTCACAGAATCAAGTGGCGAGAAAAAAGAAGTGTTTGCACCTTCACTCTGCATGGTGCTAATAGTACCAGTGTATGGGCTGCCAAAATATCCAGCAACTCTGGGGGAATCCTGCGATTTTTCTGGATGTCCCACAGGGCAGTCCGATCAGCTCGGTCAAATGCTGCAGAGAAGCTGTGTTGATATTCGCATTTGTGCTTGGTGAAACCCTCAGTGCCAGGATGTGGTAGAGTTCTTCGGTCTAAAACCAGACTGCTCCAGTCTGCAATCCAGGCGACTACCCTTCCGTACAAACAGTCCTGTTTTCTAGTTAGTTGGGGTGACACCCGTCATAAAATAATGGTAAAAAAAAAAAAACAGACAAAAGTCAAAGCAGCAAACAAAAAAAAAATAGCACTATAGCAATTTTCCTCTTTTCTCATATATTTTATGTTCTACAAATAAAGCTCCATAACTTCTTTCTTATACATTTCAGTCTGTAACTTACAATTGCACATTTTTCACAAACATTATTCCAGCATTCAAAGCAAGCTACCTGAACTCCATCTGATGCTTATCCATTTTCTTGGTGTAAGTATAAGTTAAATTTGATTTAATTACCACAAAACGTAAAGCTCTGCGATGGGTTGGTGCTCTGCCCGGGGTTTGTTTCCTGCCTTGCACCCTGTGTTAGCTGGGATTGGCTCCAGCAGATCCCCATACCCTTTAGTTAGGATATAGCATGTTGGATAATGGATGGATGGATGGAAAACATAAAGCTGAATTAATGGTTCTTATGTTTCATATTGCCATTCAGTCTGATTTTTTTTTTTCCCCATTTAAATAGGCCATCTTGTTCTTTTTGTTTCTTAAATTCACTTCTCACACCCCTAGAAATAAAGTTACAAGTAACTGTTGAGTGATAAGTGTCAGGTGTTCTAGCTAAATTGGTATCAGTTTTTAAAAAAAAAAAAAAAATGCAGGCTTTAAAATAATATCACACATTCCTTCCACTTCTTAAAAAAAAAGGTATGACTTTGCATAAATATATTTTTTTGGTATATTGATTTAAATAATTCAAATTTTATATATACATACATACATACAGTGCATCTGGAAAGTATTCACAGCACATCACTTTTTCCACATTTTGTTATTTTACAGCCTTATTCCAAAATGGATTAAATTCATTTTTTTCCTCAGAATTCTACACACAACACCCCATAATGACAACGTGAAAAAAGTTTACTTGAGGTTTTTGCAAATTTATTAAAAATAAAAAAACTGAGAAATAGCAAGTACGTAAGTATTCGCAGCCTTTGCTCAATACTTTGTCGATGCACCTTTGGCAGCAATTACAGCCTCAAGTCTTTTTGAATATGATGCCATAAGCTTGGCACAACTATCCTTGGCCAGTTTTGCCCATTCCTCTTTGCAGCACCTTTCAGGCTCCATCGGGTTGGATGGGAAGCGTTGGTGCACAGCCATTTTAAGATCTCTCCAGAGATGTTCAATCGGATTCAAGTCTGGGCTCTGGTTGGGCCACTCAAGGACATTCACAGAGTTGTCCTGAAGCCACTCCTTTGATATCTTGGCTGTGTGCTTAGGGTTGTTGTCCTGTTGAAAGATGAACTGTCACCCCAATCTGAGGTCAAGAGCGCTCTGGAGCAGGTTTTCATCCAGGATGTCTCTGTACATTGCTGCAGTCATCTTTCCCTTTATCCTGACTAGTCTCCCAGTTCCTGCCGCTGAAAAACATCCCCACAGCATGATGCTGCCACTACCATGCTTCACTGTAGGGATGGTATTGGCTTGGTGATGAGCGGTGCCTGGTTTCCTCCAAACGTGACGCCTGGCATTCACACCAAAGAGTTCAATCTGTGTCTCATCAGACCAGAGAATTTTGTTTCTCATGGTCTGAGAGTCATTCAGGTGCCTTTTGGCAAACTCCAGGCGGGCTGCTATGTGCCTTTTTCTAAGGAGTGGCCTCTGTCTGGCCACTCTACCAGAGCTCTGACAGAGTGACCATCGGGTTCTTGGTCACCTCCCTGACTAAGGCCCTTCTCCCTAACCCCCCGATCGCTCAGTTTAGATGGCCGACCAGCTCTAAGAAGAGTCCTGGTGGTTTCAAACTTCCTCCACTTACGGATGATGGAGGTCACTGTGCTCATTGGGACCTTCAAAGCAGCAGAAATTTTTCTGTAACCTTCCCTAGATTTGTGCCTCGAGACAATCTTGTCTCGGAGGTCTACAGACAATTCCTTTGACTTCATGCTTGGTTTGTGCTCTGACGTGACCTGTCAGCTGTGGGACCTTATATAGACAGGTGTGTGCCTTTCCAAATCGTGTCCAATCAACTGAATTAAAGAATCATCCAATTGTTTGCTTTACAGCGTTCAATGAAAACACACACAAAAAATATTTCTTCCCAGCTTTACTTACTCACTGCAACTTATGACATCCAAGTGAAAGATATCACAGCTACAGTTCAGAAAAAAAACAAGACATACTGAGATTAATAAAGATCACCCCCAATGTCAATATTTTGTTGAACTGCCTTTTGCTTTAATGACAGCCTTGAGTTTGTTAGGATACTTCTGTATCAGCTTTGCACATCTAGATTGAGCAATATTTGCTCACTGTTCTTTGCATAACTGTTAATTTGATGATATTGGATGGTGAGTGTTGGTGAACTGCTATCTTAAAATTTTTCCACCGATTTTTAATGGTATTTAGGTCTGGACACTGGGCCACACGAGGACATTCACTTTTTCTCCTTCAGCCACTGTGTGGTCAATTTTGCTGTGTGCTTCGGGTCATTGTCTGGTTGAAAGGTGAACATTCTGCCCATCTTCAACTTTCTGGTAGAGGGTATCAGGTTTTCCTCAAGAATGTGACAGTATGTTGCCCATCCAGTTTTCTTCCTACCCTAATGAGAGCCCTTGGCCCTGCGGGAGCGAAACACCCCCAACAGCATGATGCTGCCACCTCCATGCTTTACTGTAGGTATGTTTTGTTGTGGATGGTGAGCTACATTGGATTTCCACCAAGTGTACTGTTTGGTATTGAGGCCATATGGCTCGATTTTGGTCCCATCTGACCATAAGACTTTTTTCCACTTGGCATCAGAATCTTCAAGGTGCATTCTGGCAAAGCTCAAACGATCTTTAATGTGGCCTTTCTGAGAAGTGGCTTTTTCCTTGCGACCCTCCCGAACAACCCACAGTGAAATTGTTGTGTCATGCACACAATGACCACTCTTTGCAACTCCTCTGTAACTCCTTCAAAGTGGCCATTGGCCTGTTGGCAGCCTCTCTTACCAGTTTCCTCCTTGCTCTTCCATCCAGTTTGGAGGGACGACCGGATCCAGGGAGGGTCCTACTGGTTCCAAACACTTGCCACTTCTTTATTATGGACTTTACTGGGCTCCTTGGGATTGATAAAACCTTAGAGCTTTTTTTTGTATCCATCTCCTGCCTTATATCTTTCCACAACTCTATCCCTAAAATCTTTTGAAAAGTGTTTGCCACCCATAGTCTGTTGTTTGCTGTCAGTTGCACTACCAAGCAAGGGAATGCTCCAGGAACAGCTGTTTTTATGCTTCACTAATCACCCTTATTTTTATTGCAGACCATGGATGCTCGCTTCCACCTGTGATCAATTGTATTGGTGGTTATTTACACCTGATTGTGTTTACAAATATTCTTTGGGGGTGACCCGGGGTGACCCTTTATTAATCTCCAGTATTTCTTGTTTATTTTTTTAAATTCTTCTGAGCTGTAGCTGTGTTATCCTTCACTTGGATCTTATAGATTGCATTGAGTAAGTAAAACTGAGAAAAATATTGGTTTGTGTGTTTTCATTTAAGGCTGTAAAGCAAAAAAATGGGAATATTTGGAATGGGGAGTTTCTTTTCTATACCCACTGTGTGTATATATATATATATATTAATATATATATATATTTAACATCTTCCTGTTGAAGTCATGTTGTGCAGTTGTCATTGTGATGCTGAATCCTTGCAGGATAAAACAATAGTAGTTGAATTTGGCACTTTCCTTCAATAAACTACAGAGAGAGCTGGTGCAGCACCAGTATATAGGAATGAACCACATACATGATGGAGAGAAATAATCCTTGCTTAACCAGCATAAAGTGATTTTTGCAAGAATTCTATTCAATCTTTGATTGTTCTGAAAGAGAGGCAATATCAACTTATAGCCTATTAAACCTAAAGCAAGGAAATATGTCTACTGGGAACTGTATTGTACTGTTTGGCATGCTTTTAGTAGAAGCAGGCTGGAATGATAAGGCACTTATCTCAGTATTGTAATGGCTGGCCAGAGGAACTAAAAGGTGAATAGGTTATTCGCCTAACTTTTAAATTATTCAATGAGGTGATGTTGCCACATCAAATCCAAACCCACCCTTTAAGATCTTGACTATTGATGGTAGACCAATTGGTAGAGGGCTAATTAAGAAATTATCAGTTTGGTTATGGAAATTGAAAATTTGACTCCCAGATGTTGATATTCCTTTGCATACATTATATTAGGCTTATCCTTGGCATTAAACACACAACCATTTATGATGGTGGTAGGGTTTGGGAAAGAACTAATTATTGAAGAAAAAGTTAAGTATCTTTCTGATCTTCGCTGAAAGAAAAATCCCATTTAATGTTTTGGTCAGAGATATTGGTTATCCATTCTAGATCTCAGTTGGAGAGTCCCTTTGTGAAAGCTGTCTCTCAGTGTTATAGGTCATTTCTAAGTAACAAAATAAGAACATACAATTAATTGCAGTTTAAAATGGCTTTACGGTTTCAAGGTTCATTTCACTTCTTTATTCTTTTTTTCCCCCCCCAAGCATTTATACCTTTTTTTCTCTCTTTCTGCTGTCATGGTGGAGAAGGTAGAATGTAAAATCTTAAAAATTAAGGACTCTGATTATCAGGGTTCCCTATTTAGTGCAGTGGTGCTAAGGCTCTGGACCTGAGGTTCACTGTTGGGCATCAGCTAAAAATGTTTTTGCTTATTGTGATGTTTTCAGGGAAAGTAGATGAGCATGTTAGGAGACCTCTCTTAAGGCATAAGTAACTTTAATTTCTTCCTTTTGTTTTCTGTTTATATTTTACTGCCGGGAAACTTGCACAATTGTATGATCATCTGATTCAAATGGAACTCTATGATTGTCTGTGAAATCATACTACGCCAACTTAGTGCTAGTTAAAATCATTTATAGATTGAAGGGATTCATTGAACATCATGCAGTACATTCTGTTGCATTATGAAGAAATGTCAAATTTTTATTAGGAAAGTGAAGCTTTCCATCCATTTATTTTATTGAAGCAGAAATTGGGCTATAATGTCAAATTTGACTTCTGAATTGAAACTGAGATTATTTGTTTCACTTTTAATCTGTACCTAAATGAGCTGCTGATTTGGAAGACTACTTGTATAGCCCTGATCTAGAAATTCTATTTGTATGTAATTCCACTTGCAAAAATGTCCCTTTTTCTCTGTGACTGTTTAAAACAGCTGCTTATCTGCTATACTTCAGACATGTGCTCTTGAGCCTACCATGATATATTTAGGTAAATCCAAGGTAGCTTCTGGACTTATTTTATTTTTATAACAAATAAATGTCACACCCAGTAGCAGTGGTCTTCTATGTATGAAAACTGCATGGAAGTTCAGCATAACTAGTTATGCATGTACGGTGTATGGCTTTTGTAAATGTTAAATCCTGGTGATCTTAAAGAACAGTGTGACTGCACTGTATCTAAAATGTGTGTCTTTCACAATTCCTAGTTGTACATACTTTAAGTGAGTTTTATAGGCTTTGAACCCTTAGTCTTTATGAGGTTTGGTGGTCTGCCTGATCTATACTAATAAAAGGCAAAGCCCTCACTCACTCACTGACTCATCACTAATTCTCCAACTTCCCGTGTAGGTAGAAGGCTGAAATTTGGCAGGCTCATTCCTTACAGCTTACTTACAAAAGTTGGGCAGGTTTCATTTCGAAATTCTACGCGTAATGGTCATAACTGGAACCTACTTTTTCGTCCATATACTATAATAGACTTCTGCTTGATGCCAGTGGGAGGCGGAGTTACGTGTGTATATGTATATATTATATAGTATTAAACATATATAAACTGCTCAAAAAAATTAAAGGAACACTTTGAAAACACATCAGATCTCAATGGGGAAAAAGAAATCCTCCTGGATATCTATACTGATATAGACTGGGTAATGTGTTAGGAACGAAAGGATGCCACATCGTTTGATGGAAATGAAAATGATCAACCTACAGGGCCCTGAATTCAAAGACGCCCCAAAAATCAGAGTGAAAAAATTATGTGGCAGGCTAGTCCATTTTGCCAAAATTTAATTGCAGCAACTCAAAATTGTACGCAGCACTTTGTATGGCCCCTGTGTTCTTGTATACATGCCTGACAACATCGGTGCATGCTTCTAATAAGATGACAGATGGTGTTGTGGGGGATCTCCTCCCAGATCTGGACCAGGGCATCACTGAGCTCCTGGACAGTCTGAGGTGCAACCAGGTGGCATTGGATGGACCAAAACATAATGTCCCAGAGGTGTTCTATTGGATTTAGGTCAGGAAAGTGTGGTGGCCAGTCAATGGTATCAATTCCTTCATCCTCCAGGAACTGCCTGCATACTCTCACCACATGAGGCCAGGAATTGTCGTGCACCAGGAGCCACTGTACCAGCATAGGGTCTGACAATGGGTCCAAGGATTTCATCTTGATACCTAATGGCAGCCAAGGTGCTTTTGTCAAGCCTGTAGCGGTCTGTGTGACCCTCCATGGATATGCCTCCCCAGACAATCATTAACCCACCACCAAACTGCTCATGCTGAATGATGTTACAGGCAGCATAATGTTCTCCATGGCTTCTCCAGACCCTTTCACTTCTGTCACGTGCTCATCTGTAAAAAGCACAGGGCACCAGTGGTGCATCTGCCAATTCTGGTATTCTATGGCGAATGCCAATCGAGCTGCATGCTGCTGGGCAGTGAGCTCAGGGCCCATTAGAGGACATGGAGCCCTTGGGTCACCCTCATGAAGTCTTTCTGGTTGTTTGGTCAGAGACATTCACACCAGTGGCCTGCTAGAGGTCATTTTGTAGGGCTCTGGCAGTGCTCATCCAGATACTGGTCCTGCTGATGGGTTATGGACCTTCTATGGCCCTCTCCAGCTCTCCTAGAGTAACTGCTTGTCTCCTAGAATCTCCTCCATGCCCTTGAGTCTGTGCAGGGAGACACAGCAAAGCTTCTGGCAATGACACGTATTGATGTGCCATCCTGGAGAAGTTGGACTACCTGTGCAACCTCTGTAGGGTCCAGGTATCGCCTCATGCTACCAGTACTGACACTGACTGTAGCCAAATGCAAAACTAGTGAAGAAACAGTCAGAAAAGATGAGGAGGGAAAATGTCAGTGGCCTCCACCTGTTAAACCATTCCTGTTTTGGGGGTCATCTCATTGTTGCCCCTCTAGTGCATCTGTTGTTAATTTCATTAACACCACAGCAGCTGAAACTGATTAACAACCCCCTCTGCTACTTAACTGACCAGATCAATATCCCATAAGTATCATTGACTTTATGCTATACTCTGATTAAAAAGTGTTCTTTTAATTCTTTTGAGGTGTGTATATGTATATATGTATGTGTGTATATGTATACAGTATGTGTGTACATTGTCAATCATGTTACGTTATTATTTAAATGTTTCCTTTTCTTTTTCATAACTTCTTTAACACACTACTTCTCCGCTGTGAAGCACGGGTATTTTACTAGTATATAATATAGGCAAATGTTTACTATGCAGGTGTTATTTTGGAATACTGCTGGTGGTCCTTGTTACAGGCAAGCTATTGCATCAGTCAAGAATGATTTGTGAGGTTCAGAGGAAGAACACAGCTGGGGACATGCCCTCTGTTAGAGTATCAAAACCTTTACATGTAGTTCTTGACCAATAACCTCTTGCTTTTTGCTAAAATGCTTTAACACTAGAATTACCAGAACCTACGAAAAACTCGTAGATCTGTCCCACCTTAAATCGCTTCACACCTCTCCATCAGCGTCTTTTGTCCTGTAAATGTGTTGATAAGCAGCCAGCAGCCTACTATCACATCCCTGTCACTGCCGCACTGTTTTCTCAGCTCAAGTCTGTTTACCTGCGTGTTAGTTGCTTAGAGTTGTATAGAGTGAGAAGTCAAGCAAAATTGCACCTTTTGTATATTGTTATTTGGAACACATGCATTTCATGTGTGTTCCGTGTTTTCAACGATCTATGTAAACACATCATTAAAACAGAAACGTTTTTCATGTTTTAGTAATAAGTGACAAAATGTAAACATGAAGTTTATAATATATGAAGCCTGAATTCCAAATATCAAATAAACACTTTTACAAAAGATACAAATATAACAGAACAAATGCGCTTCTATTCAAGAATATAACTGCAGAAAAAGAACCCGTGTTAGGGTGCGACATTGACACGCAATTGGTACGACCGCTTCGGTGGCGCTACGGTATTCTGTTCTCTTTGTACCTTTTTGTGAAAGTGTTTATTTGATATCTGGAATTTAGGCTTCACATATTATACACTTCATGTGTACATTTTGTCAATTATTACTAAAACATGAAAAACATTTCTGAAATGTATGTGTTCCAAATAACGATATAGTATTTATAAAAGGTGTAATTTGGCTTGACTTCTCACTCTATACAACTCTAAGCAACTGACACGCAGGTAAACATGTGTGACGATGCGGGTTTGTTGCATGCTCCCATCTTCTGTCTAGGAGCCCTTGAACCCGTCACCTAGCAGTGGGGCGACAACATAGCAAGCGGATGGTGCAAAAGTGTACAGTGCTTTTATTAAAAACAATCAACAAAAACTGTGTTCAAATAAATAGGTGCAGTGCTTCAAAGATTCAAATAAATAATCCATAAAACAAGTGTGAAACGTGGAGGTTAAAATACCATTAGAAAAATCTTCTAAAATCATCAAGGTTAAAATAGCACAGGAAGCAATCCTTTAAAACAACAAAGCCTGGTGTCGTCTTTTACCTGGTGGCTCCCCTGCTTCACCCATCTGGGCTTCGCAACAGGAAAATTGCCTGCAGGAACAGCTGCCTTTCACACGGGTCCGGTAGCCCTCTGATCCCTGGCTACGTGGGGCTCCAAACCCGACCGAGATTTGGGTTTCTTCTCCAGCGGCCAGGGCGCTCACACTGGGACTCAATACCCAAAGCCTCCTCGACTCCCGCTCCTTTCAGCAGTCGGTCATCTGCTCTACAGGTCACTCCAGCTCTATAATCACTCAGCTGGAGCGACCGCTTTCTTCAGCCCCTTCAAGTGTTGGCCAAACACTCCCCTCATGGGCACACCTCCCAGCTGCCTGCTCTGTCTTGATCGAGCCTGCTCTTGCTTGCTCGCACTCCCGCACCGACTTTCTCTGTCCTGCCTCTTGCCTTCTCCTGCAACCTCTGTTTCTTTCTTTCTCATTCCTTTATCTCCCATAGCCGACTTGCATATTCTATTAATCGAGAGGGCATGGCAGCTGTGGCAAATCAGCAGTCCCAGGAACAATCACAGATGTGGACAGTTTTCCACCTCTGCACTTAGGTGAGAAACGCCCACACCGTGAATCGCCCCAAGAGCCGCTTCAGCCACACCACCATGCCCCCTCGCTAAGCCGCGGCGCGGTGATTATTTAAAAGTGTCCCTTTTTGTCGTGAGCTGTGGACCCGCTACACCACAGGATGTGATAATAGGCTGCTAGCTGCTTTCTGCTTATTGACACATTTACAGGACAAAAGACACTGATGGAGAGGTGCAAAGCGATTTAAGGTGGGATGGATCTACGGGTTTTTTCGTAGGCTGTGGTAATTCTAATGTGATTATTTGGAATTTCTTATCTATCTGCTCTGTATGTCGGTTATCTTATTTTAGTCTGTAAAATGTAGTATATTTTGAAAGTATTTTTAAAATTGTTATCTAATTGATAAACATTAATATTAAAAATAAAGTTGTAGTTGTGGTATGCTCAGTTGCTGTCTTCAAATGCATATTGAAATCTTTAACTGTCAGATACACTATTAACTAAGAATATGACTTCTGTTATTGAAAATGCCACACATGCTGCCAAATTATTTTGATGACGAGATGAATGTTCATAAAATCAAAATTATGTTATTGTTGTACTTGATAAGTCTGGATAATGAAACTGTGATCAGTAGTTCTCTTTCAACATAATTCTTTTGAAAGTGAGGGAAAAGCTAAACATGTGGCAAAAATTTTAATACCTTTGTAAATGACATAACTGGTTTATTTCTTCATAGGGATCGGAGAAGAAGGCCCTCGAGACTCTGATCACAGCTTGCGGGACCACAATCCTACCACTGGCAGTAGCCTTCCTTTTCGAGATGAAAAGCAGGAGACTGTGGTGGTACGGCCTTATCCGCAGGTTCAGGCACATGGTCAGGCCCTTGCTTTAGCTCAGCACCATTCTCTGCCATCGGGTACCTCTGTAACTGTCACGGCACCTCCGGCACACCTAACCCAGGCCATGTCTCTGTCTTTTCCAGAAGGGGTTATGAAGGTAAGCAGTGGCAATCTCTAGGTAGTTTTTCTTTTAATGAGTCAGATGATAACTTAGAACAGTACCTTTCTAACTAACTTAATGTACACTACAGTAGAAAATGAGGCGTGTGTTTAAAATCTGGTGTAGTAAATTTAACTATGTTGTTAAAAAATGAAGATGCTTTTAAGCTTATGAAGTGTTGAATAAATGCTGACCTACTTGTAATACATCTCTGATTTCAATCAGAAGTTCTTTATTACAATACTTTTAAATGATTAATTTGAAATAGTTATCCACAAATGATACAATGGGAACATTTTGCATTTCAATAATAAGTCAGTGGGTTAGTAATAGAAACAAACCATCAAACCAGAAAGGGGTTATGATGAGTGACCAGTTAGGGTTTAGAAATAAGAGATGAAGATGATAGAATGTACTTAGAAATCCAGTTTTGGTGTACCTTTAAAAACTTAGTTAAGCAGAGAAGAGAGTGGCAAATTTGGGAGATACGTCTTCCATCCTTTAAAGTGAAATGGGAATGCCAAGGCTATCTGCTTGAATATGCTCTGCAATGCTCTGGTAGCCTTTCTAGAGCTGGTTTGGGCTTTGCATTAGGCTCTACCAGAATAGGCTGTGGTCTTCAAAAGACCTGTGATTAAAATGATAAAACTTACATATGTATAGATACTTGAAAATGCTTGAAATTTTGAGTAACAAATTATTATTCTATATCATCCTTCCCTTTTTTTTCTAGGTATCTGATACGAATAGAACCATTCTGTTTTATTCTTAGTTATGGTATTGTGTTTTTATTATCAAAATTATCCAAGCAATTACTTTTGACTTTGTCTCAATTTCACATAATTATTGATCACTGCATGTCTAATTTTGATTTATACTCTGGCTCAGAAAAAATTCCAAGAGCATCAAGCAAAAGGCAGGAGCCTTTGGTGGAATGATCATCTGTCACAGAGCATACTTCTTTATTATGTATTCTCACATGTAATGCGAATAGCACCTACTGCAGACCTATTATTCAAGGAGCTTGTTCAGGAAGATTTGATTTTCATTGTGATATCTAGAATGGAGTGTTTTGGAGTGCTGTACAGTGTTTTGAAGTTTCAGCATGTCCCATTGAAAAGCAGAGAAATTAAAATGGAGAGGTATTTTGTGCTACTAGTTTACTGTTTAACATTTACCTTAAGAAAGGTCTCTCCATGTTGTATATTTCCCTCTTTTGCTCATCCGATGGCTGCTGCTGTCAATAAAACATACTCCCTTATACAAGGTAGGCAAACACCTCTGGCACAACCTCTTGCTTATCCTGCTGCCTGAGGAATTTGACCATATAAATTTTAAAACAAAAAAGTAATTTATCTAGAAGTAAATTTTAGAGAAAAAGAATTATGTAAGCTTTGATCTGTAAGCATAGAGTGAACAAATATGTGCTCTGTATTTATGTTACACTAAAAACAGTCATGGACCCTTATCTGCGTATTTAAATGACACTATAATTTATTAACAAAGATTCCGACCTGCTCTCCGTCGTGGTCTGAAGTAGTCAACAATTTTAGCTTTAGATTTCGTGAGAATTTTTTAAATTTTACATTTAGGAAATGTGAAATACAGTTAGCCATGGAACCTGCAGAGATAACAATAGGACATCAATCAGTACCATTTTTATACCACTTTATTTGGAACATGTTGTCTTTAAAAGCTTTTGAGCCATCACAAAGCTATTTGGGCTATGTTTGTATTTACATAATATTGTAAAGTACTGTTAAAATGCATGCATTTAGTGTAGTCTGCTAACTAATGTAAGGGCATTCTATTATCACTGTTGTTGTAGTATAACACTACAACTAATAAAAAAATATTTAATAAACAAAATGCACCTGAATGTTACACCATGCATATATTTTCTAACTGGTTCAGTATAACTCGCCACTTATCCTTAAAAATTTTTGAAATGTTGGAGGAATACTATACAAAAATTAATAATTTTGATGTTGTATCTTATAATGTTGACAATAAATTTAAAACACATGGCTTTTATGGTTGAATGTTTATTGGTCATTGTATTTTTGATACAAAGGGCTGGCACCTTCGTAAGTGCATACTCGTGCCTGAGCCATTCTTGCCAGCTCACTCAGTGTTGTTTACCAAGATGTGCAGTGTTTATTTTAGCACAGGTTTGACAAATGCCTGAGCCCTTAGGACAGCTGCCGAGATTGTACCAAGGTCAACGTTTTCAGAGTAGTAGATAGACACTAAAGAAGACAATGGAAAAAAAATGTTTAATACTTGCATTGTGTGGATAATAGTATTTTGTCAATGATTTCACTTAATGTTAAAATAAAAGAGTTAGCCTGTTGTAGTTTTACATATTGTGTTTCAGTTTTTCTCAGCATGTTGGCATCTAGCAAATCTGATCTTAATGTTCAGTAACGCTAACTGTAAGAATTCATGAAGCATATTTGTGCACTTACAATTTTCCCTTGGATGTAGTTTTTGCATCCTAATATGGCTTCAAAAAGGAAAAGAAAACAAACATTTATTTTGATGTGTTGCAAGAGAAAAAAAACATGATTGTGACATTTAACAATATACTGTATGTGACAAGTAAAACCAACTAATTTTGCACTTTATTGCTGATTAAGAGGCTGCACAGTAGTGCAACATAATACATGAACAAGACAAATTGCAAACTTTTAAATCCTGTCTGCATGCTAATCACTAATATTAAGAAACTTGTTTGACTGAACAGACCTAAGCATTGGAGTGGGGACGAAAGTAGGGAAGAAAATGATCATATTAATTGCATATGTAATGCAATAGATTTTAGATTCCTAGGTTTGAATGGAGAGACACACACAAAACAGAGTTTCATATATCTGTAGTTTGTTGGAATAAATCAAAATGAATGGTGGTTCTTTTCTAAGAATCCTGTGTTTATTGGTCCTTGTAGGCAAACCCTGATCAATCTGAGCAGCTAAGAATATGCTAACCCACTGGACTTTTTGTTTTTGTAAAGGAAAGCATTTTAGTGCTACACTGTTATTGTATACGTTTACTCTTCTGAAAGCAATCCCATTATAAATGCAATATTTACTCAATATTGCATTTTGTGCCTAGTTTAGGTCATTCTGTACAATCCTTAGTTAAGCATAAACTATCTGATATTACTGCTCAGTTATACATTGGTCATCAACATAAAATCTGTTTCATGACAATATGCATATATTGTGTATATCTTCAAGCCATTTCATTTTTCACATTGAATGGATAACATAATTACTATTACACCGATTACACAGAAACAGATACATTAAATGATGCTAAAAATCCTATGAACTAAAGTGATAATTTTAAACTCCCAGTTAATTAATTGAATAGGAACAAGTCAGATGTGGTTTAATAAAGAACAGTGGAAGATGGATAAAGACGGTAATTTCTTAAGGGGCATTGGTAATGAGTTTAACTATTATAGAACACATGAAAGATTTCAAAGTTGGAACATTTTACCATTGTTTAGGCTCTTTATTAGCTATCAGTTTTGTGTATATTTAACTATTTTTGTAACAGTGAAACATATTCAGAAATAAGTGATAACAGAATGCAGTTATATGCATTAGTAGACTGTATTAAGTACATGCTTTTTAACAGAACTTTATAACACGGTTTCTTAAACTGGTTTTCCACTTTTACGTTGTGACTTACTATTGTATTTATTGGGCATGGGTGATGTGTAGTTTTATTGTATCTTGCGATGGGTTGCAGCGGGTTGTTTAAGTAATGGACATTGCTTTGCCATGACATTAGTGCTGACTCTCCAAGGGAAAAAATGATCCAACCCAACACCCCCACCCCACACACACACACACACAAAACACACACGCAATCACCCAACCGATACTGTTGCCGGCGATTTTCCAAAGGATGGTGTCAAGCTATGATTGTAAGGGAAGGGAATGTCCCCGTTCCACACAACAACCCCCCCACAACCCCCCATCTTCATGGACTGGGTCTTGATGACCATAAGAAGGGCAAGATTAGGTTATGAAAAAAAAGTTTCAGAAACTCTGCTTTACAATATAATGTGCATACAGTAACATTAGGCAGCTAGGTGGTGGCTCCGTAGCTTTCGCAGAGAGCAAATTTCCAATTCATGTGATGTAAAAAATGGCATAAATTGTGGTCCTATTGTTAGCTGTTGATTGTGAAGTGTCTATATCTAACTTAAGTAAAATATTTTTGAAAGATGTACAGTCATGTATAAAAGTAAGTATACCCCATAGAAATGGTTGACTTTTTCAATATATTTGAAGAAGAAAATGAGAGATCTTAATGCAAATTGTGCCTATTTAAACAAATGACACATACAGTTGACAAGGTGCATTTAATCTCATTATCTAAATTTCAAAAAATTCAGATTTGTCAAATGGAAAAAGGTAGTACACCCCTATATTTATCACCACTTCAAATCCATAAAATTATAATCGGGTGTTTCAGATTATGTGCCAATAATTTAATTTAATTTGTTATTGATCAATGTTATCTCATGATGCCAAGATCAGAAACTCCCCAAGGCCCTCAAAAGGAAGATGATTGATATCTAGATAGATAGATACTTTATTAATCCCAAGAGGAAATTCACAAATTTCAGTAGTACCAAAACAGATTGTGGATGCCTATGAATCTACTAAGGGATTTAAAAAGGTGGCCAAATTTGAAGTTAATCATTCCATTGTAAGGAAAATCTACCAGAATTGGCATGCATTTTAAATGACTATTAATTGGTCTAGGACTGGCAGGCTTAGCAAATTCAGCCCAAGGGTTTACCATTTCATACTTAAAGAATTCTCCAAGAACTCTTAACATTTCAGTGCAAGAACTACAGTTACCTCTTAACAAACGTTTTTGTCAAGGTGCATACATCTATAATGAGAAAAATATTTGAGAAATTTGACTTGCATGTGCCAGGTATGAAGCATTTGCAGTCTAAAAATAACATTAGAGCAAGAGTACAGCTTGCCATTGCCATTGAAAATACACAATAGGCAAAGACCAGGGGCCTCATGTATAAACGGTGCGTACGCACAGAAATTTTGCGTAAGAACTTTTCCACGTTCAAATCGCGGTGTATAAAACCTACACTTGATGTAAAGCCATGCACTTTTCCACGGTACCTCATACCTTGTCGTACGCAAGTTCTCCACTCGGTTTTGCAGACTGGCGGCACCCAGCGTCAAAACAGTGCTACTGTTCCTGTGTGGCTTTATAAATACACTGAAACTAACCGCATATTGTTTATTAGTGTAACGCATCTGATTGTAATTAACTTGTAACAATATAATGGTCCAGGGAATAGCCATAGTATTCCAAATACCATAACTGCTTTAGCGTTGTTACTGTCACTGCACCTTCTTTTTCTTCTTTCAGCTGCTCCCGTTAGGAGTTGCCACAGCGGATCATCTTTTTCCATATTACTCTCACTGCACCACTCAGAGTATTTATATCGCTGTATCTGAGTGTGAATCACAGTAGCAGCTGATCGGCAAGAGAATTATCGGTAAACAGCTTCAAGTATACGCTGTCTCAGACACGGCAAAACGTTTCAAAGCCTTTTGTGTACGGACCTCGAGGTTCAGAAACCGTTTCATCCCAAGAACTATAAACGCACTCTATCAAGTGCTCCTTGTAGAACTGTTTGTACTTAAGCACAATTGCCCCACTGTAAACTTGCACTACAGTTATAATATCGCACAACCTGAGCCACTTTATAAAGCGCGTATTTACATATGATGACGATATCATTTCTAAGATGAAATGCAGCAAAATATGTTTATTATGTTATACAGATAAAACTTTAACTTCATTTAAATAATCTATATTCTTCACTGGGACTGTCGTGAAGGATAGAATAATTAAAAATAATTAAAAAATGTACCACGAAGATATTTCAATGTTCCTTAAACGTTTTGAAGAATCGGCGCTCTCCAATTCTGATTGGGTATTTGGAAAAAGAAAAGCAAGGACTGCAGTGGCGGCTACGCCAATATACATTGAATATAAAACAGAAAGAGAAAATAACAACACAGCTAAAAACGCAGCGACAAATTTCGGCAAAAGTTAAATGCTTGTGTCATGAGCATGAGGCGGCTATGCAGTGTCTGCAACAGACGTGGCCATCCATTGTGCATAAGCTACCTTACTGACATTGGCGGGCGAAGGAGCCACCGATTCTTCCTCTGCCCAGTGCCACCACAAGTCTAGAGTCGCCCCTGAGTACTGCTGCAATAAATTATTTCATCGAAGGTCGCACACAATTACTGTGCCGTGAAACTCATGTTTAATAACGTGATTTAACTCCTATCATCATAAAAATGATATCACGTATTCATCTCAGTATTTTAGTTATTCAGAGAGCTGTAATATCACGAATGTCATGGATTCTGTGTCCAGTTGGAGGAAGAGAGCCGGTTTAAGAAGCAAGTAGTGATTCACATACACAGAGCACATAGAAGATCAAATACAAAACAAAGCATTTAACGTGCTACTTTAATTACGATGTGATTTGAGAAACTGGTTAATTAAACGATTTTAAGATGAAATTTATGATGTTCTACTTTAATGACAAAATAAACTACGTGATTAAAGTGGAAATGTCGAGATTGAAGTTGACATTTCGTGCTTTTTCCCCACTGTGGGCCTTTTTTTCTCTGTACCTCTGTAGCCTCTGTATCCTAATAAGCTTTCATATGACACTCAGACAGTGGGCTACAACTCGCCTTTTCACGGCGACTTTGATATGTGACTTATTTTTTATTTCCGGCACTGTGCGATTTTGTGAACGTGAGCTTTCAAGTTTCTCCAACACGCTATGTCACTTGATCAATTTCCTTTTGTTGATTATACAACGGTTTATTTGAACAAATAGTATGTTTTTCCTTTGCCTCCACTTGGTATTCGCTAAAATTCTTATTTTCCCCCGTGCTTTTCCCATTGTCTTTTCACAGAAGGCTGAGCTTAAGGGCGGTTTATATTCATTTGCATATTCAAAGAGGCGTAATTCTGGGAGGAGTTGAGGCGTTGCATAAAGCGCGTGCACGAGCGTTACTTTTCACGCTGATCGGGATTTATGTAGCGGAAGAACGTGGAAGTTGGAGTACGCACAGATTCTTGCATCTGGATTTTTCTGTGTGTGAGCACATTTCGGCTTTTATGCTTACGCCATGTTATAGTGCGAGTTCTACGCACGGCGTTATACATGAGGCCCCAGGCCTCCTGGAACAATGCGTTCTGGACAGATAAATTGAACTTTTGAGTTGCTTGGCCACAGTAAATGTGGATCTGTTTGGTGCAAATCAAAGACAGCATTTCATGAACCTTTATGTGAAATGTGAAGCATAGTGATGGAAGCATTATGGTTTGTAGTTGCTTTGCTGCCTCAGGACCTGGGCAGATTGCAGTCATTAAGTCAACAATGCTTTCTGCATCTTAAAGTGTGCTTGAGGAGAAGCACAGTAGCAAATCCACCAAGAAACTGCTCAAAAATAAGAAATTGAGGGTTATGAACTAGCTACCTCAAGGCCCTAATTTGAGTCCCGTTGAAAGGTTATAAGGGGATATGAAATGGGCATTGCATACAAGAAAATCCAAAAACATCTTGCAACTAGGCCTGGGTAAAAATATTGATTTTTCCAATTAATTATTATTTTTCATTTAAACAATTTGATATTGATACTTAAAGTCTCAAGATCAATCTCATGAATGTCTATCCTGCTCAATTTCTATATGTAAATTTTTGCTTACCTCTGGTTTTTGTTGTCCGATGCAGTAGATGGCGCTAATACGCCTGTTTAGACATTCCATGGAAAAGCCACTTTACTACTTGGCCTAAAATGGTGTGTCCTCTTTAACTGAAATCAGCGTCTTAGACACTTAAATCAGATGTGTGAACTTACTATGGATTCAAACGCTCCATTGGTAAAGAGCTACTGGATAAAAGATGGAGACGGCGGGTAGCTCCAAGCTTCTGTTTAGTTCACCTCCTGCACAAAAAGTTACACGCAAAAGTTAAACTGCTATAGATTCTGTTAAGATAATAGACCCTGAAGATGAGACCCTACAATGTGCCTCAACTGGCAAAGCAAGTAGGTAATTGTTGGAATTTTCAGAGCAGCCTGCAATGCAAAAATGAGCATGTGCTCAATGCAGCTGACTTGAAATAGCGTTATAATAGTGGCATTATCAGTCACATTGGCTGGTTCTTTTTCTAATGTTACATTCATTTAGTGACACTGTCAACAAGCGTCAGCTCTAGATCCTTGTTTTAAAATACTTCCTTTTTGTCTGAGAACTGTTAGGAAAAATTATCGAGACTGTTTAATGTGACTGCTATAAGTGAGCAACTGAAGATATGTGTAAGTTGTAAAATTCTAGATTACTTCCCACTGTGTCTTTAATTTGTTATTTTCAATGTCTATTAATGTCTATTAATGGAATAAATTTAGTTTTTAGTTTAAAATAGTTTAGTTCAGTGGTCGGCAAACTCATTAGTCAAAAGAGCCAAAGATCAGCAGTACAATGATTAAGATTTCTTTTGAGAGCCAAATTTCTTTTCAAGAACCATGTTTTTAGGAATCGGTTTAAACTAGCTACTAGCATTAAATAAAATCAGATATCATAATAATAATAATCTTATTTATTGACAAAAAAATATTTTTTACATTAAAATAAAAATATGACAAAGCATGCATTTAATGTGAACAGTGACCTTGCATTTCCTTGGAAAGTTTGGATAAGTCAGGTTTGTATGTAGTTGTTTTTAATTTCAAGCAGGATTCCAGGTTCTCATCAATAAGACGATTTTTCAATGTACTTTTGATAAGGTTCATGCTTGAAAAAGATTGTTCGCATGAATATGTAGAGCCAAAGAGTGAAAGAACAGCAAATGCTAGTTTTTTTTTTTAACTGATCATATGAGTCAGGAATACTATTCCAGGTGTTGAAAATTATCTTGTCTTCCTTCTCCAGGTCTTTCAAAGCAGACCACTTGTGCTGTAAACTAAAATCACATTTATTTTTTTCCAATTTTTCCAGATCAGCATTAAGGCGTTCAAATTTCGAGCTCCATAATTCTTTGTTTTTTAACTCCAGTAATTGCATTTCAAAAGCGCCAATGTCAATATTAAAAAGAGAAAAATTCAATTCTGATACGTCAGCACTGAGAGGTTTTTTAACAAAGGCTAATGTAGCCATGCTATTTCTGAATTCCTGAACCCTCAGTAGAAAAGCTTCCCTCATATTTAACATTGCTGTTTTGAAATAGTAAATGTCAATTACTGAGTTATTTTCTTGGCGATGTTTCAGCAGGCTTGGAAAATGAATTAGTTTCTCTTTCAAAATCTTGAGCAAAAAGGGATAATTTGTTTTCCAATGAAATTACTTCTTCCAACATCGAAAAAATTGTGTTTCCTTTCTCCTGTAGTTTACGATTAAGATTATTTAGATGAGATGTAACGTCTACCATAAAATAAAATTTTTGGATCCATTGATCGTCCGTTAGTTCAGGATAGTCAACACCCTTCTCAAAGAGAAATGCTTTAATTTCTAATAATACGGAAGCGAAACGTTTTAAAACGTTTCCTCTTGAAAGCCAACGTACCTTATTATGCAGCAGATCATCTGCGTACTCGCTCTCCATTTCAACTAAAAATTCTTTAAATTGCTGATGATAAAGAGCTTTAGCCACAATTGTGTTGACAATCTTGACCACCAATTCCATAACATTGCAAATTTCTTCTGGAAATGTCTGCGCACAAAGCGCTTCTTGATGAATGATGCAATGGTAAACAAGTATCTCGTGATTGATTTTTTTCCTTCAAAATAGAAACAAAACCTTTTCTCACTCCGGTCATACTTTTTGCCCCATCTGTTGAAATTGAAACAATTTTATTGAGTGGAATATGATGTTTCTCCATGCATTCAATGACAGTATTTGCAATATCCTCGCCACATGTTTGACCTTTCAGTGGCAATAATCCTAAAAGTTCTTCTTTAGGACCTGTAGACGAAATAAATAGGACAAAAAGTGAAACTTGCGCTGTGTCATTTATGTCACAAGACTTGTCAACAGCTATTGATAAAGCTGAAACCAATAAGATCTTCGATTTGCTGATCTATACTAATAAAAGGCAAAGCCCTCACTCACTCACTCACTCATCACTAATTCTCCAACTTCCCGTGTAGGTAGAAGGCTGAAATTTGGCAGGCTCATTCCTTACAGCTTACTTACAAAAGTTGGGCAGGTTTCATTTCGAAATTCTATGCCTAATGGTCATAACTGGAAGGTATTTTTCTCCATTAACTGTAATGGAGTTGAGCTGCAATGACGTGGGGGGCGGAGTTTCATGTGACATCATCACGCCTCCCACGTAATCACGTGAACTGACTGTCAACGCAGTGCGTAGAAAACCAGGAAGACCTCCAAAAGCGCTTAAGAAAACATGCATTATATAATTGAGAAGGCAGCGAAACAATAAGAAGCGAGCGAGTGACATATAAAACCATATTCATGAGTGCTGCTACCTCAGAAAGAAAGCAAGGTGTAAACCTAAACTTTAAATTAAGTTCATAGACAGGCTACCGCTGGCGTTTCACATGCCCACAGGTAATGCGGGATACAAGTTTAATGAGAGGACGCAGGATATAAACGAGAGTTTTGATCACTTTGTAACTAAGTTAAAATTGTAGGTGAAGGGGTGTGCTTATGCAAATTCCGAGACTGTGTTTGTGGGGATTGACAGTTAAGGCGGGTGGGGAGTCACGCCATCATCTCCCCCCATTCATCTCATTTCTCTGAGCTGAGCTCCAGCTAACGCCGTCTTCGAAGCAACTTGTCAGACTGCCACCAAATACTCACAGAAAAATCCACAAGTTAATACACACGCTCTCTAGAGTTTCTCCACACTGAATCCTCCAGGCACTACTTACAAAAGGTTACATTGACAATCGTGTTACGTTATTTTTAAAATCTTTCCTTTTCTTAGCACAAGCACAGCTGAGAAGCTTCATGCATGTGCTCCATAACGCTAAAAAATAATGCATTTAATCACACTTTGCATTACAAGCAAAGGGAGCTTTTGTCAATGCATGATTTCCTGGTACACGATTACATTGATCAGCGCATCCCGATTCATTTTACCCTCGCACCACCTTAGTTTGAGAAGAAGTATGAAAAATATGAGGTTAACACAGAAAAACAGATCACCAATTCAAGCTTTATGAATAATCGATTCGCCATCAATAATTGTTTTGGTAAAGCCATCCTCCTTCCATTTTATAATTTTTCCGCCACTAGCCATGATTAAATGAACGGTAAAAAGTAAGAGCGCGCGGGTGACTTATTTAGGCAGGCATATATATGACAGCAACACTCATGACAATGTCAATCATGTTACGCTATTATTAAAATGTTTCCTTTTCTTTTCATTACTTCTTTAACACACTACTTCTCCGCTGAGGCGGGTATTTTGCTATATATATAATATATGAATTACCTCCAAAGAGCTGAGACTTTTGATATCATGAACGTGTGTACAAAAGGGTCTCCTGCCCAGCAAAGTCGAGCAGCCAGCGCGCGTGCATAGCTGTGCCGCCTTTGAGACGCTGACTGCGCTTCTGCTTTAAGTCAAAGTGAGCACTTTTAATTTTTTCATCCTCCCCTGCGCTATAGCCCAGACAAGTGCAAACACGGACCCCTTTTCTACACCACGGCAAAATAATATTAAGGCGATTCACACTTTCTTTGCACGTATACGATTATGAGGTCCTCACCTCGATTATGAAGACACGCACACGAGTGGAGGACTGACAGTGCCATCACAGCCGATTAATGGCGGGACGCCTCACCAGTCTACACAAGACCCACCGCGACTGTCCCCAAAAGGCGATCATAACGTCAGCGAACACATCTCTCTATACTATATAAAAGAAAAAGGCAACTTTCCTTTCTTTACACCTTTTTCCTTTTATCCCAAACCAAAGCCTTTCTCTTAACACTGCAGAGGACACAAAACTAATTTTCTTTAATTGCCGGTAAGGCACATTACCAGAGGCACAAATTTGAACGCTCACATAGAAAATGTAATTTCTATACCACAGCCGTCGTGTAGCGCCTTTCAAAAGGGATCTACTACCGAGAGATGATCCATATACATTTTAGCTGCTGTTAGTTACTTACCTGTTGTGTTACACAGTCTTTAAAATGTAGTTTACCTGCAACCACTCCAGTAGTGCTCAATGTACCTGTACTTCTTAAAACGTTAATGTTTTACTGTTTAATAACTTATAGACTATATTTTATTATTTTTCCCTTATATATATATATGCACACACACACATATAATTTGTGTGTATGTATGTGTGTGTATATATGATGTAGATAGGTATGTATATAGATATGTAGATATGATGATATGTATGTATGTATGTATATATATATATATATATATATGACAGCAGCAATCCAAGCTGTGAGAAAACAGTAAAAAGGAGGCGTGTCAGACGTTGTGGTACATTTTCTGATGCAGCTAGACGAAAATAACTTTGTGACGCTGCCGCCAAATACACAAAACAATTACTTTGACAATCATGTTACATTATTTTTAAAATATTTCCTTTTCTTTTCATAACTTCTTTAACACATGACATCACTCACGCACGGGTATTTTGCTATATATATATATATATATATATATATATATATATATATATATATATATATATATATATATATATATATATATATATATATATATATATATATGACAGCAACACTCATCACTCACAACAGTGACAAAACAATTACATTGACAATCATGTTACGTTATTTTCAAAATGTTTCCTTTTCTTTTTCATTACTTCTTTAACACACTACTTCTCCGCTGCGAAGCGCAGGTATTTTGCTAGTTGGTTATATTTGAAGACATTTTGACTGTTTTAGCAGATAGTGGTAACTCTTTAATTTTTTTTAAGAATTTCTGACTTATTCTTAAATTCCCGGAATAGCTCTTCGGATGCATTTATAAAACAACTTTTAATGTACTCGCCGTCTGTGTATGGTTTGCCTCTCTTAGCAATCTCTTGACTAACAATAAAGCTTGCAATATTAACATTGTTGGAAGATTGCGCCCAATAATTAAATACAGAACTTGATTTTTCTTGACTCTTCTGAAGTTCCTCAACTGCTTTCTTCCTCGCATCACCGGCGGGATATTTACTGCCAAATGACGCATGTTTAGTTGTAGTTTCTTTCCAAATTTGATTTCTTGTTATGTGCCAATTTTCTTGACAAATAAGACAGGTCGGAAGGCCATTTGAGTTTTGTATAAACGCGAACGATTCGGTCCATTCAACTTTAAATTCATGGTTTTCGTCTTCCATTTTTCTTTGCTTCTTCTTTGTAGCCATGTCAAATAGGTGGCACCTAAACACATGTTTCGTTTTGTAACAATAAAAGCAGCAACACAAAGTTAGAACAACTTATTAAATTGATGCCAAAAAATACCAGTGAGATCTGCAGCTGGTTGAAAGATACAAGTAGCTTAATGTGCTTAAGGTACTGTCGTCGCTCACGTGAGACTTTTCGGCACACCAGGCACTGATCACTGTACACACTGACGGACAAACTGTGACTGGCTCGGTCTCTCTCAACTCGTGCGTCAGTCGCGTGTGCCTCCTCTGCGCCGCATATCCCGCTTCCGCTTGCGCTACGTCAACCCGACTGACACCCTGGTCGCCCGCACGTAGTCAAAATCGATTCGTGGCAGAGCCGCATTCAAGTGGCTAAAGAGCCGCGGTTTACCGACCACTGGTTTAGTTGAAGGGTGTCCACATGGAGATTCGTAACACATGAATAGGTTATTGAATAAAATTTATTATTGAAGAAGCAATATTTGATTATTTTAAAATAATATTATTTGCAAGATGATTTAGATGTTTTATGATGTAGAAGCCATTGCATTTTATTAAAAATAAGGAGCCTCCCCTCCCCAATAATGTGTGGACTCTAATGTGGCAATACATATGTTAGTTAAATTATGGTGGATTTTGAATGAGTGCAGTGCTGTGATTTTTTTTTTTTCCTTTCTTTTCAAAACAATGATATCTGATAACTTTTCATTACTAATCAAGTATTTCTTCTTAAATGTCATTCCAGGCTTGTGCATATTTTATGAAGTCACTATGTAGACACACTTCAAATAAGAGGTTATTGAAATCTGTCACATTTTATTAATATTCTTTAAGCAGGGTTAAGTAATTTAGAAAAAAAAAAGCCACCACTTCAAATATGTCTGTGCATGCTAATTCAGTCCAGATAAAATTGATTGTGAATCAATTTGGGACTTTGTGAATTGGAATTGAATTGGGACATTCGTGCTGATACCCAGCCTTACTTGCAACTGAAGAAATTTTGCATGGAGGAGTTATCAAAAAATTTTACTGAATCGAAATTAGCAATTCCATTATGTCCTTTTTTAATGAAAAAAATCCAGAGGATTCATCAGTCTCTCTGTACGGATTCCTCCAGTACTACATTTGAGTTTCACCCACCAACTCACTCATTCTCTCCTCTTTTCAGCTTCCTACTTTTCTCAGGAATCTCAGATCTTGTCTGTAAGTCTAAGCCATCCACCTGTCAACTGGACCCCCTCCCTACAGTTCTAGTCAAAGCCTGCTTCCCCTCTCTGGTCCCCCTTATCTCTGCTATAATCCACTCTTCTCTCACTACTGGTACTGTTCCTTCATCTTTTAAAATTGCTGCAATAACCCCAATACTGAAAAAACCTGGTGCCGATCCGACTAATTTTAGTAATTTTCGTCCTATTTCTAATCTACCATTCATTTCCAAAATTCTTGAAAAAATAATGGCTGTTCATCTTCATTCTCCTCCATCCATCCATCCATTCATTATCCAACCCACTATATCCTAACTACAGGGTCACGGGAATCTGCTAGAGCCAATCCCAGCCAACACAGGGCGCAAGGCAGGAAACAGACCCCAGGCAGGGTGCCAGCCCACTGCAGTCATTCTCATTTATCTCAAAATAATCTGTATGAACAGTTCCAGTCTGGTTTTTATCCCCTCCACAGTACAGAAATGGCACAAAAATTACTAATGACCTCCTTGTGGCAGCTGATTCTGGTTTAATTACTATTCTCATCCTCCTTGATCTGAGTGCAGCCTTTGACACTATTTGTCATACTACTCTTCTCAATGGATTATCTTCGATTGGCATTACTCACACGCTACTAGACCGGTTCAGATCCTACCTTTCAGGCTGCACTCGGTTTGTTCAGCTTAAAACTTTCACATCCCAATCCATCACTGTTACTTCAGGTGTGCCCCAGGGCTCTGTCCTGGGGTCCCTCCTTTTCGTTATTTACCTCCTTACCCTTGGCAATATCTTTCATAAATTTAACATTAGCTTCCACTGTTCTGCTGATGACACCCAGCTCCATCTCGCTAGCAAACCTACTGCTTCCTTTCCACCCTCCTCACTTACTGATTGCATAGCAGAAATCAAATTCTGGTTTTCTTCAAATTTTCTTAAATTAAATAGTGACAAAACTGAGATTCTCCTCATTGGTACAAAATCAACATTATCTAAAACTGATCATTTTTTTCATTTGTTGTTGCTAATTCCTCTCTCTCCCCTTCCCCACAGGTTGAGTCTGGGTGTCATTCTTGACAGTACTTTTATCCTTTCAGTCCCACATCAATAACGTCTCCCTGTCTGCATATTTCCACTTGCGTAACATTAATTGTATTCGCCCCTCCCTCACTCCCCACACCACTAATATCCTTGTCCCTAGCCTTGTCACTTCTTGTCTAGATTATTGCAATTCCCTTTGCTTTGGTCTTTCTCACAGATCTCTTTATAAGCTTCAACTGGTCCAGAATTCAGCTGCCCGCATCATTACTAGAACCCCCTCTATTCACCATATCACTCCCGTTTTGCAACAGCTTCATTGACTCCCATTTCAGTTCTGAATTCAATTCAAAATTCTCCTACTAATTTTTAAGGCTATCCACAACCTTGCCTCTCCATATCTGTATGACCTCCTCCATGTTGCCATTCCCTCCCGTACCGTTAGATCCTCTTCCTCCATCCACTTGACTGTCCCCTTCGTCTGTCTTCCCAGCTTTGGAACTTACTGAGCTTAGAAATATTGAATAATTTTCACTTTTCAAATCTAAATTTAAAACTCATTTGTTTAAGACTGCTTTTTCTCTTTGATTACAATTGCTCTGTCTGATTTTAACTTTTGTATTTTACTTTTATTTATAATCTGCATTTTGTCTATTGTTCGGTGTCCTTGAGTGTTTAGAAAGGTGCCTACAAATAAATAAAATGTATAATTATTAGTATTATTTTTTTTCTTTCAGAATAATGTGGTGCAATATCTTCTAGGATAAGAGAGTTTCATTGTAAAGTAATTATCATTTTTGGAGTGCTGATAATTAATGTTCTGTGTATTTTATTTTTTCTATAAAACATTCTGCTTCCTGCAGTGGGATCACCCTGCTATAAAATGTGAAACAACATAGTTTTCTCAGATTTTATTTATTTTCATGATTTGAGAATCTTGGTAAGATTGGATTTTCTTGCCCCTGTGGTCATGGGATTGACTCATTTGTGAAAAATGTTTTCCTTTATAGATAAATTATAGAATTACTTATATCCAGTTTATATTGTTTGTATAGTGTCATTCCAGTTAAAGAGCCACAGGCTTATACACCTTTACAGATAATTTTTAATAGCCTAAATTTGGAGTAATATAAGATAATATGCAGTGCAATAATATGTCAGTTTAATAATGAATCCCTAACATTAAAGAATATTTTAAACTTTCAACATCTAAACTAAATTCGTTTTAATTTGTCTGTTATATCTGCTACTTTACAGCATTTCAATCTGTCTGAAATGTTACTACTTAACCTGTCAAGGGGAGGGAAAAAAACAGAATGTCAGTCCTCTGTTACTAGTATGCTGAATACCACCAGTTGAGCATTTATTTTAATATTGTTCACAGATCCTTCAAAGTTAATCAGGAAATCACTTCTTCCTTACTCATCCCTTCTCTTGCTCTCACAGTCTTTTCAGATTTTGGTCGTCTTGCACCATGTTCAAGAATGTTATTTTCAAAACCGCAAGTTGCAATGGACTAGATGCTTCATTTACTTAAAGTGAATTGAATATGATTCTGTCCTGCAGTCTGTTTTATATCTTGTTTTGATGTATTACTGTGCTCACAGTAAAATAAACTGCTTAAACAAGCCTAAACTACCAGTGTTGGCTTCAGTAAGCCATCCTTGAGCCCAAAAATGAAGACTGTTTTCTACTACTGACTGCATTCTGACATCTTAAAAGCATAAAGCCACGGACTTCAACATAAGCAGCAGTACAGGGCTTCCTTACAGTTTGTGGCAAATTATGTATACCACATTATTTGGTAACTTATTCCATTTGTCTATGGTTCTCAGTCTCAAGAAAAACTTTTGTTAATCAACTTCCCATAACAATTTTCCAACTGTATCTCCATGTTCTTGTTGAATTTGTTTTAAAGCAACAGTCTCTTTTCACTGCACTAATTCCTTTCATAATTTTAAACACTTCAATCATGTCACCTCTTAATCTCCTTTTGCTTAAACTGAAAAGGTTCAAATCCTTTAACCTTTCTTCATAACTTAACCCCTGCAGTCAAGGAATCAGCCTAGTCACTCTTATCAGGATTGTTTTTAGCACAGCTGTGTCTGTTTTGTTTTTTGTACAACGCAGAACAAAGTTGTATGTAGTATTCCATGGGCAGCCTCACTAATCTATACTAATAAAAGGCAAAGCCCTCACTAACGCATCACTAATTCTCCAACTTCCCGTGTAGGTGGAAGGCTGAAATTTGGCAGGTTCATTCCTTACAGCTTACTTATAAAAGTTAGACAGGTTTAATTTCGAAATTCTACGCGTAACGGTCATAACTGGAACCTACTTTTGTCCATATATATGGCTATAACGTGCGGCTCGGTCACCGTGTGAGGCGGAGTTCTGCCTGCCCATATAAGCCCTTCCGTCAGCAGCTATACAGTAGACACGCTGCTGCGAAATATTCGCATGTGAAGGACTGTGCTTATGCAAACGTAGATGAGATAGTCAGGCACAAACTTGGCGAAAGTGCGAGAGAAACCTTTAAGTGCCGGGTCTTAGCTAACATTAAATAAAGCCGTGAACATCGCAAGATCGCACAACATTACACAAGCACAGCTGAGAACCTTCGATGCATGTACTCCGAGCGGCTCACGTGAACTGAATTTGCAGGACTGGAAATGGTAAACCCGTGCATGCAGTGTGTGATTTAACAACCCTCTAATGCTGAACAAGCCTTTTGTACACATATAAATAGGAAAGCAAGGTGTAAAGCTTAAGTTTAAATTACGTTCATAGACACGCTGCCGCTAAATATTCGCAGGCAAATCCACAACTTAATACTGGGAATGCCTGTTAAACATCTTAGATTCACGAGTACCGATTTGGGTAGTGATCACTTCGATGAATGAAACCTGTTCAAAAAATGCATTACACAATTGAGAAGGCAGCAAAAGAATATGAAGCGAGTGACACATACAAGCATATTCGTAAGTGCAGCTACTGCAGAAACAAAGCACGGTGTAAACCTTAGGTTTAAATTAAGTTCATAGACAGGCTGCCGCTGGCGTTTGACATGCCTACGACGAATACGATATTCGCGAGATACAAGTTTAATGAGAAGACGCAGGGTATAAACGAGACTTTTGATCACTTTGTAACAGAGTTAAAATTGCTGTAACGGAGTTAAACTTGCTGGTGAAGGACTGTGCTTATGCAAACGAATAGGAAAGCAGGGTGTAAAGCTTAACTTTAAATTAGGTTCATAGACACGCTGCTGCTGGCGTTTGTCATGCCTGAGATGACTACGATATTTGCGAGATAGATCGCACTAGATAGCACAAGCACAGCTGAGAAGCTTTGATGCATGTACTCCGAGCAGCTCACGTGAACTGACTTTGTTCTGGCTTTAACTACTGTGAAATAAACAGGAAGTGCGAGTCTGTGCCTTTTAATAATCTCGAGAGAGAAACATGGTGGCAGCGTAGGTGACTGAACTGCGCCGAAAGTCACGCCAGTTTGCTGTTAAAAGTTCAGGATGCGGAGATGCTCACATGAAAGGAAAATGGAGGGTCTGAGACCGCCGCTGACATTAAGCCTCAATGCTAAAGACCTGGCGAAGTCATGGAGAACATGGAAGGACAAGTTCAGATTATTCACAGAACTTGCAATGCCGGAGGCAGAGGAAAACACTAAGGTCAGATTATTCCGTTATCTTATTGGAGAGAGCGGCAGAAAATTGTGTCAGGCGCTGACCGGTGATGTAAGACCTGATGAGTTAACCATGAGCTTGATGATACGTAAATTTGATGAACATTACAACCTGAAAATAAACTAAACTGTAGAGAGGTACAGATTTTTTTCAAGAAATCAGGCAAAGGGAGAAAATATATAGATGACTATGTCACAGGTCTAAGAGTGTTAGCAGGCACTTGCAATTTCGGGGAGATTAAAAGTTCCCTTATACGTGACTGAATTGTGTGCGGAACCAGTGATGCAAGTTTAGAGAGGTGCTGTCGAAGGAGAACAGCAGAACAGTCACACGGGGTTCCCTATTCTATACTTTTCCCGGTGCGTCTCTCTATAAACCATCCGTGCGGGAACATTATCATAAGGCTTAACAATCCTATTGTTACACTTTCTACGTGCACCCAACCGTCCTTATTACGGAGTGTATTAGTGTATTACAAAGCTTAGGTGTAACCTCCCTTGATTTGTACTGTACACGTTGTATTGTATTACTTAAGATTCTATTAGCCTTGTTAATGGCTTCTGAACACTGGCAATTAATAGTGGGGAGTCCACTATCATGCCTAAATCCTTCTCGTAAAGTGTGTACTATCCTGCATGTAATCCTTTACATTTGCTTTCATTAAATTTCATCGGCCACAAGTCTGCCCAAATCTTTATGCTGTCCAAGTAATAAATTAATTGATTCTAGATTCTCTGCTAATCCACATATTTTGGCATAATCTGTTAATTTTATCTTGTTGTTTAAATACCTGTCCACATCATTTATTATATTAAAAATAGCAGTGGTTCCAGCACAGACCCCCGAGGTACACCACCCTCAACATCACCCAGTTCTGATAAGGTTCCTTTTACCTTAACCCTCTGCTTCCTGTGTTTTAGTCAATTTCTGCACCCATGTACACACTACACCGTGAACTTCCACTTCATTTAGTTTGATGCCCCACCTCGCATGTGGGACCTTATCAAATGCTCACTAAAAATCAAGATAGATACATAGACATCCTGTATAGCAAAGGTCATGTAAACGCAACATGTAAAATTCTTCTGCATATTCTAAATTAAACAGAATGAAACTGAGTGATGTCACTTGAACTTAAGTTACTTCCAGTGTATTTATGACAAAAAGAAACCTTTCTTGTTTATTGCTTGATATTATTCTTTTCTCCATGTAGATGAAAAGCTGTACTACACAATTTTTTTCCCTGTACTCTTGTATTGGACAAAAAATATGCAGAAAATGTTCCTTATTGGAAAGTTTAGCACACAGGGTGATGTTCATCTTTAAGCAGTGGTGGTTCTTATTGGTAGTAGGTTTGCAGTTGTAGGGTTACAGATCTGCTCCAAGTGTGAAACTCCAAAAAAAAAACTCGCCTCTACTCTCTCAGAATGAATTGCTAACAGAGGACTTGAAAGACATTTACTTTGAAGACACTTGCATGTCCATCTCTGCTTGCTCATCTTCTGTTTTATGTCTTTTTTCCTAAATTTTTTTTTAAAATTAATTTAATTAATTAATTAATTAATTAATTTTTAAGTTTTATTACATACTAGCAAAATACCCGCGCTTCGCAGCGGAGAAGTAGTGTTTTAATGAAGGAAAGAGAAAGAAAAGGAAACATTTTGAAAATAACGTAACATGATTGTCAATGTAATTGTTTTGTCACTGTTATGAGTGTTGCTGTGATATATATATATATATATATATATATATATAGTAAAATACCAGCTTCGAGCATGTCATGTGTTAAAGAAGTTATGAAAAGAAAAGGAAACATTTTAAAAATAATGTAACATGATTGTCAAAGTAATTGTTTTGTGTATTTGGTGGCAGCGTCACAAAGTTGTTTTCGGTAGCTGCATCAGAAAATGTACCACGACGTCTGACATGCCTCCTTTTTACTGTTTTCTCACAGCTTGGATTGCTGCTGTCATATATATATATACACACACACACACACACACACACACACATATATATATATATATATATATATATATATATATATACATATATATATATATATATATATATATATATATATATATATATATATATATATATATATATATATATATATATATATATATATATATATATATATATATATAATCTAGATAGGTGTGTGTGTATATATACATACATATATATACATATACTTGTGTGTATGTTTGTATGTGTCTATATGTGTGTGTATAGCTTTGGTCACTGAGTGCAAGGGAAAAATAATGAAATATAGTCTATAAGTTATTAAACAGTAAAACATTAACGTTTTAAGAAGTACAGGTACATTGAGCACTACTGGAGTGGTTGGGTAAACTACATTTTAAAGACTGTGTAACAAAACAGGTAAGTAACTAACAGCAGCTAAAATGTATATGGATCATCTCTCGGTAGTAGATCCCTTTTGAAAGGCGCTACACGACGGCTGGTATAGAAATTACATTTTCTATGTGAACGTTCAAATTTGTGCCTCTGGTAATGTGCCTTACCGCAATTAAAGAAAATTATTTTGTGTCCTCTGCGTGTTAAGAGAGAAAGGCTTTGGTTTGGGATAAAAGGAAAAAGGTGTAAAGAAAGGAAAGTTGCCTTTTTCTTTTATATAGTATAGAGAGATGTGTTCGCTGACGTTATGATCGCCTTTTGGCGACAGTCGCGGTGGGTCTTGTGTAGACTGGTGAGACGTCCCGCCATTAATCGGCTGTGATGGCACTGTGAGTCCTCCACTCGTATGCGTGTGTTCATAATCCGAGCTGAGGACCTGATAATCGTATACGTGCAAAAGAAAGTGTGAATCGCCTTAATATTATTTTGCCGTGGTGTAGAAAAGGGGTCCCGTGTTTGCACTTGTCTGGGCTATAGCTCAGGGGCGGATGAAAAAATTAAAAGTGCTCACTTTGACTTAAGGCAGAAGCGCAGTCAGCGTCTCAAAGGCGGCACAGCTATGCACGCGCTGGCTGCTCGACTTTTGCTGGGCAGGAGACCCCTTTGTACACACGTTCATGATATCAAAAGTCTCAGCTCTTTGGAGGTAATTCATATATTATATATATAGCAAAATACCCGCTACGCAGCGGAGAAGTAGTGTGTTAAAGAAGTAATGAAAAAGAAAAGGAAACATTTTAATAATAACGTAACATGATTGACATTGTCATGAGTGTTGCTATCATATATATTCCTGCCTAAATAAGTCACCTGCTTCTTTACTTTTTACCGTTCATTTAATCATGGCTAGTGGCGGAAAAATTATAAAATGGAAGGAGGATGGCTTTACCAAAACAATTATTGATGGCTTAATCGATTATTCATAAAGCTTGAATTGGTGATCTGTTTTTCTGTGTTAACCTCATATTTTTCATACTTCTTCTCAAACTAAGGTGGTGCGAGGGTAAAATGAATCGGGATGCGCTGATCAATGTAATCGTGTACCAGGAAATCATGCATTGACAAAAGCTCCCTTTGCTTGTAATGCAAAGTGTGATTAAATGCATTATTTTTCAACGTTATGGAGCACATGCATCGAAGCTTCTCAGCTGTGCTTGTGCTAAGAAAAGGAAAGATTTTAAAAATAGCGTAACACGCTTGTCAATGTGACCTTTTGTAAGTAGTGCCTGGAGGATTCAGTGTGTTGAAACTCTAGAGACAGCGTGTGTATTAACTTGAGGTAAATGGGAGGGGAGATGATGACGTGACTCCCCCACCCGCCTTAACTGTCAATCCCCCACAAACACAGTCTCTCGAATTTGCATAAGCACACCCTTCACCTACAATTTTAACTTAGTTACAAAGTGATCAAAACTCTCGTTTATATCCTCGCGCCTCTCATTAAACTTGTATCCCGCATTACCTGTGGGCATGTGAAACGCCAGCGGTAGCCTGTCTATGAACTTAATTTAAAGTTTAGGTTTACACCTTCCTTTCTTTCCGAGGTAGCAGCACTCATGAATATGGTAGTATATGCCACTCGCTCGCTTCTTATTGTTTCGCTGCCTTCTCAATTATATAATGCATGTTTTCTTAAGCGCTTTTTGTAGGTCTTCCTGGTTTTCTACGTACTGCGTTGACAGTCAGTTCACGTGATTACGTGGGAGGCGTGATGATGTCACATGAAACTCCCCCCTACGTCTTTGCAGCTCTACTCCATTACAGTTAATGGAGAAAAATACCTTCCAGTTATGACCATTAGGCGTAGAATTTCGAAATGAAACCTGTCCAACTTTTGTAAGTAAGCTGTAAGGAATGAGCCCGCCAAATTTCAGCCTTCTACCTACACGGGAAGTTGGAGAATTAGTGATGAGTGAGTGAGTGAGTGAGTGAGTGAGGGCTTTGCCTTTTATTAGTATAGATGCATATTTGAGCAGGGTTGGAAACTGGGTGATACCACAGGGCAGCTTCAGATGTCTTGTGGAATCACTTCCTCAATGGGTTAAAGCTGTTTTAGTGGCACAAGGAGGATCTACACAATATTAGGAAGGTGGCTTTAATGTGGTGGCTGATCAGTGTAGCTGTTGATGAACATTTTTCTGGAAATAAATCCAAATAATCATTTAAAAATATGTTTATACTTGGGTTGTGTTTTATTGATTGTCCTGTTTTTTTTTTTTTCAACCATTTAAAGCACCTTTTGCTTTTTCTGAGTTGCTATCTCTGCCCGAGCACTTCACCACCACCTGTTTATTTCTTTCTTGAAAAAACATTGAATGAGGCATTCTTTGTTTCAGACATGTATTAATACCTGATTCTTTTGAAACCTACTGTATAATAATATGGTACTAGTTATTACTATTTATTTTCTTAATTATGATTAAGTTTGAAGAGTAATACAACCTAAATAGGTTGTGTCATTCTTACCTAAACATGTACTAGTGTTGAAATGATAGTTTCCTGTATAACAAATACAAAAAGAAGAAATGAATATGTGGAATACATGTCTACTGTCACTGACATAGTTTTCATTAGAATACGAATGAAATAAATGACGTTTTCTTTTAACATTTCCGGTCCAGTGTGATTTTTGAAGTAGAAGGGGAGAGATAAAGGAAAAATTTTAATACATTTTATTTTCAGGTTTTTTTTTTCTCTTTTTTTCCCCAAGTCTATTGCAGAATAGATAGAATGCCAGCATTCTCTGTTCCTACTATTCTGGAATAGTCTTGAGTATTTTTACTCGGAAGTACTATCTGATATTGTGGTCTTAATATTTTTTAAGTATAGCACTGCTCTCATGAAAGCAGCTTTTTTTAGGATGATGGAATGTAACTTTTATTTTTAAAATTACTGTGTTAAAAATAATTTATCAAGGAGATGGTAGATTACTTAAATGTTATGAAAGCTTTCTAAGTAAAAGCAGTTAATTTATTATTGAGGCTAATCTGAACATGTACCAACACAACATGTCTGTTTCAGATGCATTGTTTCACCTTTTGAACTTCTTATGCCCTGCTCAGACATGTGGTACAAAGGCAGCTATCTACAGTATACTTCATGAATAGATTTAGGTTGCTGTAGATTTTTAAGTCCCCCATACAAACACAGATTTGAAATTTTCCTAATATGTAACCATTTTTATCAGTCAGTAAGTAAGGCAAAACCACTAGCATGTGTCAGAATGGTATAGTGCTGCACAAGGTTGCTGTATCACAATTAAATAATACTTATTACGATATACTGTTTATTGTAGAGAAACAATTTGTACAAAGGGGATTAACCCTCAGTAAAATCATGGAAACGGAAGAAAAAAATGTCAAGCCAGGGCACTATTTTTGTGAAACATTTGTCAATGGTACATGTAGAATTCACTTACCATTTCTAATTAACTCCCCTGAAATAACATAGGAGAAAATCTGGACATCAGAATCCTATTTCTTGAGCAGGTAGCTAGTCCATTATACTTTTCATCAGATAAACTCCTCTTCAGATCTATCTCAACAACATAATGATTATGAACCAGTCCCTACTGACGTTGCTTATAGTTGCTTACATGAATTCAGCTATAAATGTGTTGTTATCTGCATCTATAGATACTTAATAATGATATAATAGTACAGTATATTATTTTAATATTGTAATTTGTGTTTTTGATCATTTGATGATGGCACCCACTTTGAATACTAAATAAAGATGGAAAAATTAGCTGTGCATATTGAATGTTTATCTTTGCTGTTCTGGTAAACTCCATGCATTCATTGTTCCTTTAAATGTTTGCTTTCCATAGGTTTCAATACTATGTCAAATGAAACATTTATACAATGTCTTGTATAAGAGTACAATTTTGTAATGTGCTTTAGAAATAAAGAGCTTTTGCCTGTATGTTTCAGCCAACCTTGAAGTCTACCATACCCAGTCGACCCATTGCTCCAGCACCAACTTCAAGTCAAGGACATCTGGCTGTACCACCAAAAGTGCCAAGTCATGTTGCTGTCAGCATGGAAAGCAGCATACCTCAAGCTTCTGCGATTCCTGTAGCAGCTATTAGTGGGCAACAGGTGAAGTTAATGTTGTAGTGCATTGGCTATATTCCTTGCTGTTTTATTCGTGATTTTTTTTTATTTTGTTTTTAAATAGATGAGAGAGTTTCTAAATATGAAACTGCCAGATTCCCTTGCCAACTTCCCAGGCAGACAGTTATTGAGAGTTTGTTGAATACATTGTATACCTCTGTTGTAACACTTCACTGTCTGTTACTAGATATGGATAACTCGGAGAATAATATGTTGTATAAATAGGAAGTAAATTTATTTATTTTTTATATTTCCTCAGGGGCACCCAAGTAACTTGCAGCACTTGATGGCAGCCAACTTGCAGATGTCCATCATTCGAAACAGCACCCCTACAGCACCCTTACACATTGCACCCTCTCCATCATCACCTCACACCTTTACCTCACATTTACCAAGAGGTAAAATTTTATTTTGCTGTTAAAAGTGTTGAAGCAAAAGGTACTGTTACAGATCCAATGAGGAAAATGCTTTGGACATACTGTATTTGTAGGGTTCCAGTTTGTATTCTGTAGTCTTGTATTCCAAGCTGCAGGTTTGTAGTTCCAGCCTTTTTTATTTAAAAAAATAGAGAGAAATAAATATGGAATTATAGATTTTTACACAATTCAGTAGAACAATTTCAAGATTTTTCAATAACTCCAACAATGTAGCAAATATATACAAGGGTAAGTCAAAACGTAAAGGCAATTTTAATATTTTGTAGTAACTGCAATGGATAGAAGCTGATGCAATACAGCACATGCACAATGGCTTATGGGGTAGTTCAGACATGCACTGCATTCTGCCATTAGCCTAGCCGAACCCAAGGTCAAATGAACATGGACGCTCTGTCACAGGATCACACCATTGTTGAACAACACAATGCGGTGAGATTTCTTTGGGCAGATGGCGTGAAATGTGCTGAAATTCACTGAAGGATGTTGGGTCAGTATGGAAGTGAAAACGGCATGACTCAACAAAAAGTTAATGAATGGGTAGAAAGGTTTAAAATTAAAGAACAAGTGCACCTAATGAAGCCCTGTCTGGTCCACCATCAACATTGTGCACACAGTCCCATATCAACAAGAAAAATACCTGCTGCTGTTGCACATTTGGTTATCAGCTATGAATCTGCACATGCCATAGTCTGTGATGACTTGAGCACCATAAAGTTTGTACAAGTTGGGTACCCAAACAGCCTACTGATCTGCACAAGCAATAGCATGGGGTGGTTGCGACCCAGTTCTTGAAACATTATGACCAAGAGTGTTTTCAAGTGGATTGTCACAGGAAATGAGACATGGGTATTGTTTCCTGGATTATAGTGATGGCCCCATCTTATTAAGTAAATAAGATCATGATGACCACCTTTTGGCACATGAAGAGTGCTATTCTGGTACATTTTGAGAAGCATGGAGAATCAGTGACCAGTGCAACGTACTGAGCTGTGCTTATTGAGAAACTGAAGCCTGAAATTTGCAGGAAAAGGACAGGAAGGTGTCGAAATCAGTCTTGCTATTCTGTGACAATGTACATTGCCATGCAGCGGCTGCAAGGGTGGAGGCAATTCAAAAGTGGCAGTATGAACATCTTCCACAACCCCCCAAAATTACAGCCACTTAAAGAGGCTGTACACAGTTGCAGGTTAACCTTGTATGATGAGGTTAAGGAAGCAGTGCCGACCCAGATTTGGGAGCAGTTGAAAAGATGCTTTTTCTATGGAATGAAGAAGTTAGTGGAATGATACAAGAAGTGCATCGACCTGTAGGGAGACTATGTGGAGAAGTGATATAACTGTTATGTTTATTTACTCACAGTTCCTAGTAATAAATGGTAAGTTGCCTTTACTTTTTGATTCTCTCTTGTAAGTGTACCAAATACTTGTACAGTGTACCAAATACCAAAATATAAATACAGGCATACACAGCTTAATATCTATGATTTGTTCTGTGAAATAGGATGTGGTGTGGTTTGGACATTGTGCAAGTACCATATTATGTACAATGCTGTACCTGTTTTGATTAAATACCGAGATATCCCTACAATGCTCCAGTGTTGTGTGATTTTGGTACTGCTGTCTACAAGTCAAAGTATACACTGTTAACTTTTATTTGTAAGTAGGGAAAGTTCACATTAAAAAACTTGATACTGTTTTGTTGAATTACTTGAAAATCCATAATTATGTATGTAAATACCTTCAAAATATGAAATTAGCTATTTTTATGTTATGTATGCAGAATTGCACAAAATGTGTTCGGTATTATTGGAATATATTCATAGGTCTAGAATTCAGAAAGAAACTCGGACACAGAGGTAGGCATCTGTTAAAATATGTTCGATAAACATTTGTTACGATACAATGACATCTTTGATATTTTATTAACCTGCTTCCTGAAAGTGGTAACAGAAAAACAATTGTGCTACATTTGGCTGAGAAATCAATAATTATATTTTAAGGAGCTGCTGCAGCGGCTGTGATGTCCAGCACAAAAATGACCACAGTTTTGCGACCAGCTTCTGGACCCAGTCCTGGTACAGGTCAAGGAGCAGTGCAGCACATTATCCATCAACCTATTCAGGTAACACCATAGTCTTACCAGTTTATTTTAAAAGAAATATATAAACATGTACATTTCTGGATACCTTGTTTTTGCTTGTGTCTTAATTCACTGTGCCTACATTTTTGTTCTAGTCTCGTCCAACAGTAACAACATCTACTGTTGTTCCACCTGCTGTTGTAGCCACAGTATCGGCGACAAGAGCCCAGTCACCAGTCATAACCACAGCAGCAGCAGCTCATGCTGTGGATGCAGTGCATGGGTAAGGAATGTGCCTTTTATTGTGTTCAGATTTGTTAGATGTTTTAATATTCAGTGTATGCCAAAATATACGTATTAAATTCATTATTTTACTGCACTGTGTTTGGCAGTGCACAATCAAGTAAGTAGAAACCCTCCTAGGAAAGAGAATGAAATTCTCAGATTTATACTTGCATTTTCCTTATTATGGTTAAAACCTCCAGGTGGAGCACTACTCATTATTTATGAATAGCATTTTTCTGTGTTTGGTCTACAGCCATAATCGCACATTCAGTTTATGCCAGGAATTTACTGATAATTGTTAGGATAGGTTATGTTTAAAGGAATGCTTGAACTAATATTTGAAGAAAACTGAATTTGCAGTTTTCCAAGATGGCAACATTACTACTGTCTGTCTTGGACATGCTTTTTAAGAAAAGTTGATGGTTAAGTCATTGGTGAGCGCTACATGCTTGTGCCTCCAGATTCTTGGATTCTTATACTGGCTCAATAAATGCACAGGTTAGGTTAATAGAGATTAAATGGCACCTAGGAGACTATGTGCAAGTGTGTCCTTATTCTGATGTCCCTACCAATGTTGATTTCCATCACTCAATATATTAAGGCTGCACTATGATTCCGTACAACCCTGTGAATACATTTTGGTTAAGCAAGCAATGAAATTGTGCTTTAGTTTTCTGCATTAAATGTAATAATTGAGTTGCTTTATTTCCTCTTATTTAATCTCTAGTTCTTCTTGGACTTTCAAAAATACTTGAAAGTAATGTGTTTAGTGTGTACGTTATCCACTCCACAGACTAGAGTGCTTGATTCCATACACTTTTGCAGGCCCTTGTGTACTAATCACAAATTTTCAAAGCTTATACTTATCTTGTAAAGAGCCAAAAGTAGGATTTAATATTGATTTAAAAGTAATGTGTTAAAATATCTGTTTCTTTCATTTGTAGGAGTGAATTCTGCCACTCAAACTATCATTATGTATAGTGCTTTGGCTTGTAGTTAACAGTAATGTAATGATTTAACCTGTTTATTGTTGAGAGTTTTATTTGTGTTTAACTTTTACTATAAAACATTGTGTGGTCTGAAATTTGCTGATTAAAATCGCAAGAGGCAAGTGGTGCTGGTCATGTGTTTTTGTCCCGCTCATTATCCCCCCCCCCCATCGCCCCACCAACCAATGTCCACATCATTGAAGTTTTTCTTTTACATGGTTTCAGTAGCACTGAACAACAGAGTGGGGCCAGGAATGTGTGTTTATTTTGTTAAACAGGCTTGCTATCCTCATTTCTACCCAGGTAGGGTAAGGATACACAGCTTTTAGCCAAATATAAATTTTACTTTCCAGGCGCTCTGCACTCACCATCCATCCTCCTCCAGCACCTATCAGCATTCAGCAAAGGCAGCCACAACCCCGGGATGCAGCCACTCGTATTACCCTGCCTACACATTCAGCTATTGGCACCCAGAAAGCACAGCTCCCCACAATGCCACAGGTAAAAAAAATCTTTCTGCCATGCTATGTAATTGGCAACATCTAGCTTTGTTATGTTGGCCAAAGTGGAGGTATGTGAGGTATTCAGTTTTCTTAAGAATTGTATAATTCTTCAGTTTAGTTATTTATATTGCAACGGAGTGGAAATGCAAGACTGTTTATGAATCAGAAATGGACTCTGTTGTTGTTTTTGAAGGTGGCCTTAAGCATTTGTAATTGCGGCATAAAAAAATAAGTTCTATGCTGCAAGAATGATTTAGAAATCATTCATGCAACCTTTGTTGAATACTCTTCTAGGGAAAGGGCTTCAATGTCCTAGTTTTCATGAGTCTGTAAATAAGCAAGGTTTGTAAATAGTGAATTTGCATTTAAATTTGCTTATACAGTAAGTGGTTGGTTGACTGCACTGTTGGCCCCAAATTAAATTGGTTGATAATATTCCAAAAAGTTCTAAAGTACAAAATTTAGCAAAGTATTACATGCACTTTATGGTAGTTGTATAGTAACATTGACTGGGTTAATAAAATGTCGCATTTGCTTTTAATGTCATTTCAGTTTTTAACATGAGCAAAAATGGAAATGTCCGGTTCTGAGAAAACAACATAGTAATCACAACATTTTGTGGATTATTTTAAAGACTTACAGCTTTTTTTATAGCAGTTGCATTGTCATTTCAATAGTATCATACTAACTTCGTCATATTTGTATCATTCCTCAACAGAAGTCTCCCTATAGTGCTCTGGTCTCTGCTACAGTTGCCCCAATTTTAGCCACCAACAGTGTCCCATCTCCCACAACAGCAGGTACTGGAAATTTACATGTCCTTGTATTGCCTTTATAATAATATCCACCTATTTGGTTGTCTTTTAATAGCTCATATCTGTATCTTACCTCTCTATCTGTATAGATTTAATTATTAGGTTGGATATGGACATTGGTATTGCTGACCCAGGGCATCTGTCACTTGTTCCTTCTTTCCTTAAAAAGTAAACATTAAAAAGCCGTGGACTAATGAGGCTGTGCTAGACTTGGGTAGTTACTTGGGTAGGCTGAGTGACAGAGACATCTTCCTTTGCAAGTAATATATGTCTTTACATTTGCCTTTTGGGGTGTGTGTGTGTGTGTGTGTGTTTTTTTATTTATTTATTTATTTAATATATAAACAGCATGACCTGCCTGGAAAATTGTGCTGGGCCAGTTAGATGTTAAATTGTCCATAACCATCTAATAAATACAAAGTAGAAGGCATATTTGGACCTCTACATATCAAAAGCAAAGGATAGATACCCCATGGCTAACCTGGGAAATCAAGTAACTAAATGCTATAACCACAAAGGCATTGGTTATAAGTTCTGCACCTCCTAATATATAATATTATACTTCTGATAGTGGAAAAATTGTTTTATGTAAAGTATTGTCAACTGGTATTAGCCTGTCACCCGAGAGTAAAGGGCAAATGTACTTGTGGGTTGAAGTACATGTCTTTTGTTTTTTGTTTCCCAACAATATGTAAGGGTAAATGAAATAAACACCCCAGCTCTTTATATACCCACAATAGTTAACTTTGCTATACTTAATTAACACACCTCCTTACTAGCACAGTTATTTAAACTAAAGATAATGTGCATCTTTCTGTTAAACAAATGTATCATTATCATTTAAAACGTTTTACATCGTTTATTTCTTATGCCAAGGCTGTAATGTATTCAGTAGATGGCAGCTTTCTAGTAGGATGTGTTGCACAGCACAGCTTCTAAGGAAAACATATTTGAACCTTAGCTTGGGCAGTTTCAGATTTTTGAAAGTAGCTTTTTAATTTTATTTTCAAAAAACAGAACTTTGCAATGGCATACTACTTCATCAGATCAATAACATCAAACTAGAACACAATTTACAGATATGCAGAAATATGACATCTAATGATTAATGTTAATAAATCTAAAGTTTTAAACTTAGAACCAGAAATGATATGGTAGTGGCCTTGGATTAAATGTACCATTCATGACAAACGGTGTACTGTAGTAGATAGACATGTGATTATAATCTCTAATGAGACTTGGGGTTATACAGCAACCTTTGCAGTGCAATTTACATTTACATTTATTTGCATGGTGGATGCTTTCATCCAAAGCGATGTACAAAAGAAGTAAACATAGTCGAGTAACATTAGGCTAAGGCATTTTTCTTCAGCAAGTGTAGTAGGACAGGTAACATAAGGTTGATTGTCACAAGTGACAAAGATGTAACTAACAAATATGCAATCGTGGATTGTAATCAATAAAACAATTAAACCTGGTCTAACAACAAATTAACAATTTAAAATATCACAGAGCAAAGTACCCCCAATCAATTAGATATTTGCAGAGCTGATGAGTTTTCAATTGCTTCTTAAATACACTAAGGGAGTCAGCAGTACGGATGGAGGTGGGTAACTTATTCCACCAGCTAGGCACTGCATAGGGGAAGAGTCTGGATTGAGACTTCAAGAGAATTGAGAATTGGATTGAGAATTCAAGATACTGTAGGTTGCTTAAACTGAGTAATACACTTGTGAAGCTAAAATAAAAGATGTTACTGTGCTTAACATTATCTAGAAAAGTGCTTCCAGAGTATGTCTAGGAGAGCTGTGAAGAAAGATAGGAGGACCTATCAATTTAGGGGCAAACATAAATTAAAATGTGATGTGACTAAATTTCAATTTATAAAAGGGCAAGTAATGTCAATCTAAGATGTCACATTAAAATATTTATTCAGTAAGGATGTTGGACACATTTAAAACTGGGTTAGGAATCAGTTTTGCATAAATGATTAGTATCTTTTACTTGAAGATCAGTAGATACACAAAGTTACCAAGTAGGATGGAGGAAATGCAGTAGTGCTTTAGTGACATTCAGATTTCAATTTGGAGCTTTTTGGAACTCTTAATAGGAAACAGTGGTTATGCTGGGTTGAATGATCTACTCTCATCAAAGGTTTCTTAATGCAGGTCCTCCATGTTCTGCTCAGTGAACTGTAGTCACCTTGCTTTTAACTTCACTCTGTTGCAGGCTCTGTTGTGCACACGCAAGCCACCACCAGCACTATCGTTACAATGACGATGCCATCTCATTCTTCACACGCTACTTCAGTTACAACCTCTGCTATTCCAGTGGGTAAGTAAAAAGCAGTGCTTTTCCAAATGAATAAATCCTTTATCCTTTTTTTGACTTGGATATTTCAGTTCCTGAATTCATACTTGCAAATTAAAACAGGCTTTAATAAAAGTTTCCTTTGATGGTCTAACTTTGGTCTGTATTACATCAATACACTGGTGTTTTAAGCTATTGAGAAGCTAGTCAACAGTTATGTAACGGAGAGAAGAAATTTTCTCATCTGTGACTGCTGCTTGGCTTCCTCTTTGCACTTAGCACTTTTACCTGATGGAGTGCCAGAAATGGTAGAGCCCACAAGTCCACTTTTGCACTTTCCAGAACAAACTAAGCTTATGATGAACAGGCTGATAGTATGCACGGAACAAAAGTTGAATGAAACTGTAGAGATTGTGGCGCGCACAATTGTTATCTCTGTTTAGTGCTTCACATTTATTCTTTTTCCAAAGGCAAGATACATTTTCTGTAGGAGATGTAACCAGCCTAGTTGGAGGGGAAAAACAGATTGTATTAATCTTAAAATATCATATCGTACTTAGTGACGATGATCTGTATAAAGTGACACTATAAACATAATTGAAATAGTATATTGACTTGTCTACTATTTGTTCAAAATAAAAGACTCAAACCAAGTTACGAAAGCAAAATAATCACAGTTTTATGTTTTATTTTTATATTGCCAATTAGTTGTCAAGTTGCCTTCTACTATGTCAATCACCAGTTAAGTTTGATTTGTTTGCCACTCCCATATGTTTTACATATGTTACCATTCTGGACATGGTGGCATTGGGAAATGACTGTAATCATGCTGAGCACTATACTTAAGCCAGAAACATAGGTCTGCCAGTTAACATCACAACATCAGCATTACAGAATAGAATGCCAGTGTTGGATTGGTTATTATGTAATACGGGCAATAAGATACATTCTGTGTAAATTCATGTGCAACCACACATGCTGTTGTATTCACATGTTTGGCACCTGTTTGCCATATCATTTTAAAACATTTGCATTCTTGCAATGGTGATCTTGGGCAATAAGGTCAGGAGTAAAAGTGTGTTTGTTTTTTTTTTTTTTTTCTGCTACATAGTAGATTATAGGGCGGCACGGTGGCGCAGTGGTAGCGCTGCTGCCTCGCAGTTAGGAGACCTGGGTTCGCTTCCCGGGTCTTCCCTGCGTGGAGTTTGCATGTTCTCCCCGTGTCTGCGTGGGTTTCCTCCCACAATCCAAAGACATGCAGGTTAGGTGGATTGGCGATTCTAAATTGGCCCTAGTGTGTGCTTGGTGTGTGGGTGTGTTTGTGTGTGTCCTGCGGTGGGTTGGCACCCTGCCCTGGATTGGTTCCTGCCTTGTGCCCTGTGTTGGCTGGGATTGGCTCCAGCAGACCCCCGTGACCCTGTATTCGGATTCAGCGGGTTAGAAAATGGATGGATGGATAGTAGATTATAGCATTATGACAGCAAATTGAAAATTGTTTGAATTTAAGTGCTTTATTGTGTGTGCTGTTCCTGTTGTAAATTTTAATTAAATCATTTAAATGTATAGTTTTTATAAAATGTTATTTCTTTTACAAGTATATAGGTTGTATATATTTGTTCTGGGCAGCACAATGGTGCAGTGGTTAACTCTTGTGCCTTACAGGAGCAGTGTTCCAGGTTTGTATCTTGTGCTCTTATCACTGCCTGTATGGATTTTGGTTAGTGAAGGATGCCGTTTACCTTGCTTCATTACTTTTGAAGTTCATAGTAACATGACAAATACTAGAGATAGACAAGTCAGTATGTTTCTCAGCTAGTGAAACATGCTGGGTAGTGGTAGATTAGGGGTGTCATTCCGGCAGTCGTATCCATTCATGATATCCATGATAAAGGGGTTTCCTGTGGCTTTGTATAAGGAAATGTCCATACTTCACAGGCAGTGTTGCAGTTTGAGAAAAATACTGCATGCAGATTTGATATTAGGTATGGGCATTGTCAAATAAAAATACCGTCTAGTATTGTATATAAAAGGATCCAAATCCTTCATCTTTTCCCATGGCTTTGTATTAAAAGCAGGAAGGCTTTCTTTTATTGCAATGCAAGCTCTTTTTTTACCTTTGTTTCCGATTTATGAATGTTGGAAGCATTGAGACAGTGAGTTGTTTCTCCCAAGAATTTTTAGTGGTCTCACTTATTAAGATTCCCCATCAATAAGGTTGCTTATTTCAGTCTTAAAAGAGCTGAATTCACTGTTTGTAATGGCTCCATATTAGCAATAAGATGCAAATGACAAAGGAGTCTTCAGTTCTCCATCTAAATTGTTTCCATTTACACCATTGTGGATTGATCATGCACTTTTTGGTTTAATAAAACACTCAACAAAACATTGCATGTATTTTAAAAAGTCACTCTTTTAAAATTGAACTTGTGCAAAGATTATATCCTAAAAATGAATTTTAGGCAAACATTTGCATATGTCTTCAATCTGGTATATTTTTGTAAATTTGTTAAATTTTCCATTTAAAAGCTAAGATGAGGGAATTTTTAAAATACTAACACTTGTTTCAGATAGTGAAATGACACGCGGTGCAGCATTTTGCTGTATTCAATTTAGATCATGATCATGTACATAGATGTTACAGGAACACATTAAGCATTTTCACTGTCTAATTTATGGCCATAAAAAACTTAATTGATTCTGGAGATTTTAAAGATGGAAATGTGGATAAGAGATTGTAGATTTGTAATTCTTTGTAAGAAGTGCCAAGAAATACAAATACATTTTTCATCATTTCTAAATTGTATAAAATGTATCATTGTCTTTATCATTGTCCTTCATCTTCAGCAAAAGTGGTCCCACAGCCGTCCTCCAGAATACAACCGGATTATCCAGGAGAAAGAAGCAACCTAATTTCCATTTCTGGTCATCGGTCTTCCCCAAATCCTGTTCCTATGGAAGCCAGAAGTGATAATAGGTAAGTTGCACTCCTTACAGTGTGTATGTACGTTTGAATTGTTGGCAGAAGCAGGGTTGGTTCTTTTTTTTTTTTTTTTTTATTTATTTATTTATTTTACTTATCAAATATTTTACTTTACTGGTTAGTCCAGATTATTTTAAGGTTAAAAAATCACAAGCATGCTGAAGAGAAAATAATGCATTAATAAAACAACAAAATTGCACTTTATCAAAATAAAAATAGATTTTTATTGCAAATAAATATTTTAATTATTACTGATAAAAATCCATCCATTCATTTTCTGTCCTATGTAATCCAATTTAATAAACACAACATCAAATTCTACGATGGTAATTAATTAGTGCATGAAACAATAAGGCCAAGCTTTGTCTGCAATATGCATATTTAAAAGTCTATTCTTCCCTAGATTTTTATGAAAAGCCAAATTATTTTAAGTGTTTGATGTAATCATGTACAGGGCCTTTGGTACAGAAATCTTTGCAGCAGCCAGTAGTGTGCGTGTGTGTATTTTATTAGGCATATACCAATAAAAAGAGAGGAAAAAAAACAACTTGGAACTTGTCCTCCGTATATCAGTCATGTATTGAGATTTAAAAAATTTGCAGTACTGTTCCCTATTTGCCCACCCCACACACAGAGTAACGAATAACTGAAATGACCTTACAACAGCTAAATAAGTATATGTAATGTAACCAGCTAATAATCTTGAAAACTGCATCATGTCTGCCTTTAATACAGGCATTGGAGTCCCTACCACTTTTGTTTATTTTAGCCGTCATTCCTAATACTTTTAACATTTCTTCACTTAATATTTTAGAATCATGACAAACCCTTTTAGTATATAGAATTTGGTGTATAGAGTTTTGAGTGGGAAAGAATGCAAGTCATCACAGTTTATATTTATGTAGTTGTTGTTACTTGTGTTCATTTTGCAGTGGAAGTGTTTTTTTTTTTTGCGAAAGTTGTATAGTCCTTTCTTTTTCTTTCTTGTGTTTTGAGGTGAGTCTCAGTGCCATCTTGTTACATCCTTAATACTGACCCTTCTGTGTGTGTGTTTATGATTTTTATTTTATTTTTGTTCCGTTTCTCTTTTTAGGCAGTCTGTGCCAGTGCAGTTCTTGCACTACTTGCCTACATATCCACCATATGCATACACATCAGTCACCAGCTCTGTTTCTACCATGCGCCAGTATCCAGGTAAGAATGTTCTCAATGAAATTGGATGTAACCTAAACATTAGGACTGGCATCACTGGGCTTCAGCTCTAAACCTCCAAAAGACCTCTTTTATTGTTACCCAGTGTTTAGCTCATGTGCTTCTCTTAAGATGTGAAACTTTCAGTGAGCATCAATAGCTTTTTCTCTAATTATACCCAAAATAGTTTTCTAGGATGTGGTATTTACCAAAGATAATCAAAAGAAAAGATAAATCACATACTTGTGCCAGGTGCATTTAGGGTAGTAGTATCTGAAATTATTGGAAGGAAAATTTTTCAATTTTGCCTACGTATTTAATCAACACTTTTGTCCTGCTAGTCTAATTTTATTGACTGCATAAATACTTAAAATGAATTTTTTTTTCTAATTTATTGATCTTGCTTAAATTGAAATATAATAGATGGCATACTCAAGTAGCCACTTCTTTGCTTTCTATTTTGAATCATTGTATTTTAATGTAGCATTTTAATTTATTTCCAGTTTCTGCTCAGGCTCCCAGTTCAGCAATATCTGCACAGCCTGGTGTTGGTGTAGCTTCTACTGTTCATCTCAGCCCCATGCAGCTTATGACAGTTGAAGCATCTCACCGTATCGGACTTCAGACAGCTCCAGTTGGAACACAAGGAATCCAGCCAGCCCAGATGAACACACCTGGCATGCAGCCCACTCCCCTTGGGACCCAGGGATTACACCCAGCTGCACCAATGGGAACACCGGGTATCCAGCCAGCTTCCCTTGGCTCACAGCAGCAGAATGAGTCTAAAACATCTGGTAATTCAGTCTAATGTAGAATAAGAGGCACATTAAAATGTGTCTCTAGTGAATTTGAGTAATGTTTTTTTTATTTTAGCATTCATATGATGTAACTCCTGTTAAGTCAAACTCTTTGTCATTTGATTGCTAAGGATGAAGTTGTTTTTCCTTATCTCCACTGGAGAGTTGCTATATCTAAAATCCTGTGACACAAGAGTAATGGCCAGATTAAAAAATTCTAATTGATTTTTTTTTACAGCCTCATATGCTTTCAAAGTTGCTTTTTCAGTCTGAAAATTAATGAGAATCTCTAGATAAACATTTTGAGCAACCTTGCTAGATTGAGGTTTGCCAGCAGTTAGTCAATTTGTTGCATTAATGCAGAGGCAGGTAAATGAAATAACATCATCTAAAGTTATACCATGAGTCAATATTGGAAGTCAAAGAGGCTTTTGCTGGGTCTGTTGAAAAAGGTTTATATTTAGCTGTACACAATGATCAAAGCCCACCTGGTAGACATGTTTTGTTTAGCCTTGTTTTTGTGTTAAGTAAATCAAATATATGCATTTCCCTGTGTCAAGCGATTACAATTTTTTTTTTAAGGAGAGAAAACAAAAAAAAAATTTTTTTTTTGTCATAGTGGTTCTGACTGATTGTCCGACATTAGTGGCCAATCCCATCAGCAACACGTTCAGCCCCACGCCAGCTGCCACCACAGTAGTACAGACTCCTCCCCAGAATATTGGTGCCAACACCCCAACGCTTGTGTCATCTCCACGGCCCAGCATTCTCCGTAAGAAACCAACCAGTGAAGGGTAAGTATAACATCTGGGTAAAAAGCCAAACACCATTTGCTTCTGTGGATATCTTTTTTTTTTTTTCATGGAGTTTAATCTTGCCAAAATAATTATCTCTCAAGATAAATGATGTCACTTTGAATTAAAATAGGTTTTAGTCTGAAAATTATCTGTTTTCTTAACACTATAATTACCAGAGTCTACGAAAAAACTCGTAGATCCGTCCCACCTTAAATCGCTTCTTAAAACAGTTCTTACCTTTCCGCCAGCCTCCTTTGTCCTGTAAATGTGCCGATAAAACCAAACTGCAAGAAGCCGGCTATTCCATCCCCCCACCGTGCACGAACTTCTCCCAGCTCATGCCTCGATTATCTGGGAGTGAAGTGGAGTTTTAGAGTGGAAATAATAGATTGTTATTTGGAACACACACATTTCATGTGTGTTCCGTTTCTACAGTAATCTGTGTAAACACAATGTTAAAACAGAAACTTTTTCATATTTTAGTAATGAATCTTACAAAATGTAGGCATAAACTATAAAATGTGTGAAGCCTGAAGGCCAAAGATCAAATAAACACTTTCATAAAAGGTTCAAGACTTTTACAACCACTTCCGTAGCGTACGGGTCACATTTCGACACTTACAGCGCAGCAGACTTGGTGTACTTCAAGAAATCCGAGTTCGATTCCCTACTGAGGAGAAAATGTATTTATTTTTAACCTTCACCGTTCTGCCTGCCTGAACTCCCTGTCTATCTATATAGTAATAACAGTAATTTTATTATTATATAGCAGCTTCCCCGTCTGCCTATCATATAGTGCCTTTCCTTCTTATCTGTCTATATATCTATCCCCTTAGCTGTTTTTTTTTATATCTCTATTATACCGTGCCTTCCCTGTTTATTTATATATCTAGTGCCTTCTCTGCCTGTCTGATTGCATATAGCGTTGAACTTACTGCTCTGTACTATTCTGTTCTCTGCATTTCCTGGAGTACAAAAGAAATGCCACCATACAGCAACATGTGCGAACTGGCAAGATCAGGGATAAAAACACACGGTCACTGATTACAAACCGCAAGATGAATGAAAGAGACAATATATGTAAAAACATCATTGCACTAATGCAATATTATTTGAAAACTAACCGCGTCAGATCGGGTTTGAATAAGCGCCCGATCTGACGCTGTCCGTTTTCAAATAATATTGCATGTACTGTACTATTTTAGAATAAAAACATACAGCTTGTAAGAGCCAGTGTAAATGCATGATAATTGTAAAGGTTAGCTTTTTTTTTTTTTTAAAATTCAGTTCCATTCTCTGTCGCGTTCACGATCCCCCGATCTGACACTGCTGTTTTCACATAAAGACGCCCTGTAACTCAAATGTGATTTATTTGGAGACGTGCTATAGCTCGAATGTTATTTATATAGGGAAGAAAGTACAGTGTCAGGTGCTCATTCAGTGTAATAGGAACAATAGCACAGAGAGATGTGTACACTGCAACAAGTACACATGTCGTAAATGTAGGAAGGGTGTGTGGGAATTGTTAATATTTGAATGTGATGATTTTATATAGCACAGATTGGAAATCGGCAGTTCTTAGCATTGCACCACGCAAGCTGTCGTATCAACCACCTACTGTAACTTGCTTTATTTTTTCTTCATTTATAGTCTAGAATAAAAGTGCACTTGTTTTGTTATAAAGTACTTGTACACCAACATATGTTCCTGTGTTTGAGCAACACGGGCATGCTCAAAAAATAGACAAGTAATGCCACGAAAAGTGCACGCAGGCACTTCCGATTCGCAAGCATTGGTATGAGAATACAGTCACACGTACGCTGCAGAGCTATAGCGCGTCTTTATGTGAAAACAGCAGTGTCGGATCGGGAGGGTGGGGTAGGGAAGGATCCTGAACACGACTGAGAGAATGAAAAGTGAATAAAAAAAAAAAAAACTAAAAAAAAACTAACCTTTTCAAGTATCATAAATTGCACTGGGTGTTACACACTGAAATCAAATGTATGTTTTTATTCTAAAATACTAAGAATAAGAGCAGTTTACTTCTCAAAACTGAGTCGTGCAGGATCGAACTCGTGACCTTTTGATTACTAGTCAGCAGCTGATACCATTATGCTACCATGGCAGTTGTATTAAGTATGTGTCAATGTGGCATCCCAAGGCGGCTTTTTTTTCTGCAGTCATATTTTTGAATAAAAGCATACTTGTTATGTCATATTTGTACCTTTTGTGAAAGTGTTTCTTTGATATTTGGACTTCAGGCTTCATACATTATATAGTTTATGCCTACATCTTGTCATTCACTACTACAATATGAAAAACGTTTCTGTTTTTAAAATGTGTTTACACGGATTACTGTAGAAACGGAACACACGTGAAATGCGTGTATTCCAAATAACAATCTATTATTTCCACTCTAAAACTCCACTTCACTCCCAGTTAATCAATCAAGGCATGAGCTGGGAGAAGTCTGTGCACGTTCTAAGACGGTGGGGGATGGAATAGCCGGCTACTTGCAGCTTTTCTTTTATCAGCACATTTAGATTAACAAAAGACGCTGGCGGAGAGGTGAGAACGGTTTTAAGAAGCGATTTAAGGTGGGGCGGATTTACGAGTTTTTCATAGGCTCTGGTAATTCTATTGTTTAAATTTTGTTTTAAATACCTTTGTTGGTGCTTGATGCAGGACAAAGTTTCCTATTAAATGGTGATTGATCCATGAACCATTAATGTCTGGTCCACTGTACACATGGACTTTATGGGTTAGCATTAAATTTAGAGAAGCCCTTGGCCTAATGATTTGCTGTGTTTGTAAATAACTTTTTAAATAAAAAAAATTAGGGATGGTCCAGTCAGGGTTTTAAGGCATATACCAATTAATGATTTCATGTTACTTGATTGGCCGATTCAGTTGTTTTTTTTTGTTTATCTAAATTGTGTTTCTATAATTAAACTATGGACTGCTTGTGTTAACTGTTCATTTTGTATTAAGAAGATTAAATTCTGTAGGCTAATTTGCAGTGATCATAAAAATACTAAAATGAAAAAAATGTTCTTACTAATAATGTCCATACTAGTAAAATTTGAAAGGAAAAAAAAAAAAATATTCATATGGTATAAAAGAAAATAAAATGCTTCTCATAATTATAAGCTGTCATATTATTTATTTTTTTTTCTGTAATGTAACTATCTGAACTATATATATACACACACACACACACTGCATCCGGAAATTATTCACAGCGCATCACTTTTTCCACATTTTATGTTACAGGCTTATTCCAAAATGGATTAAATTAATTTTTTTCCTCAGAATTCTACACACAACACCCCATAATGACAACGTGAAAAAAGTTTACTTGAGGTTTTTGCAAATTTATTAAAAATTAAAAAATTGACAAATCACATGTACATAAGTATTCACAGCCTTTGCTCAATACTTTGTTGATGCACCTTTGGCAGCAATTACAGCCTCAAGTCTTTTTGAATATGATGCCACAAGCTTGGCACACCTATCCTTGGCCAATTTCGCCCATTCCTCTTTGCAGCACCTCTCGCTCCATCAGGTTGGATGGGAAGCGTCGGTGCACAGCCATTTTAAGATCTCTCCAGAGATGTTCAATCGGATTCAAGTCTGGGCTCTGGCTGGGCCACTCAAGGACATTCACAGAGTTGTCCTGAAGCCACTCCTTTGATATCTTGGCTGTGTGCTTAGGGTCGTTGTCCTGCTGAAAGTTGAACTGTCGCCCCAGTCTGAGGTCAAGAGTGCTCTGGAGCAGGTTTTCATCCAAGATGTCACTGTATATTGCTGCAGTCATCTTTCCCTTTATCCTGACTAGTCTCCCAGTTCCTGCCACTGAAAAACATGCCCACAGCATGATGCTGCCACCACCATGTTTCACTGTAGGGATGGTATTGGCCTGGTGATGAGCGGTGCCTGGCATTCACACCAAAGAGTTCAATCTTTGTCTCATCAGACCAGAGAATTTTGTTTCTCATGGTCTGAGAGTCCTTTAGGTGCCTTTTGGCAAACTCCAGGCGGGCTGCCATGTGCCTTTTACTAAGGAGTGACTTCCGTCTGGCCACTCTACCATACAGGCCTGACTGGTGGATTGCTGCAGAGATGGTTGTCCTTCTGGAAGGTTCTCCTCTCTCCACAGAGGAGCTCTGACAGAGTGACCATCGGGTTCTTGGTCACCTCCCTGACTAAGGCCCTTTTCCCCTGATCGCTTAGTTTAGATGGCCGGCCAGCTCTAGGAAGAGTCCTTGTGGTTTCGAACTTCTTCCACTTACGGATAATGGAGGCCACTGTGCTCATTGGGACCTTCAAAGCAGCAGAATTTTTTCTGTAACCTTCTCCAGATTTGTGCCTCGAGATAATCCTGTCTCGGAGGTCTACAGACAATTCCTTTGACTTCATGCTTGGTTTGTGCTCTGACATGAACTGTCAACTGTGGGATCTTACATAGACACGTGTGTGCCTTTCCAAATCCTGTCCAATCAACTGAATTGACCACAGGTGGATTCCAATTAAGCTGTAGAAACATCTGAAGGATGATCAGGAGAAATAGGATGCACCTGAGCTCAGTTTTGAGCTTCATGGCAAAGGCTGTGAATACTTATGTACACGTGCTTTCTCAATTTTTTTTTTATTTTTAATAAATTTGCAAAAATCTCAAACTTTTTTAACATTGTCATTATGGTGTGTCGTGTGTAGAATTCTGAGGAAAAAAATGAATTTAATCTATTTTGGAATAAGGCTGTAACAACAAAATGTGGAAAAAGTGATGTGCTGTGAATACTTTCCGGATACACTGTATATAAGACACAAGACTAACAAAATGAACAGGTTTATAAGTAAAAGACACATTTTGCTGTTAAGCTAACAAGACTGTAGTTAAGTAAATAGCAATTTCAAATTTTTCTTTATCTTTTTCCAAGTGAAAATGTAAGCTGCTCCTCTTAAAATAAGTTCATTGTCCAAACATTGCGGTTTCTGTTTTAATTTAAAAAACAAAGTAAAAATGTCTGAATTCATTGAAATACCTTTTCTTGTCATTTGTCTAATTGCACAGGATGACTTCTCCAAAAACTTTTTTTTAGTTTATTAATCCATAATGTAAAAGCTAATATTCCAATTGTCTCTCACTCTCTTGTAAAACAAGCCTTGACTTGCATTGTTTAGACAACAGGAAGTTTGGAACCACAAAAAAAAAAGATGAATGCTGGCTCAATTACCGTAATAACTAAAGTAAAGAAGCACTGTAACTAAATTATCATAAAGCCTTGAAAAGCAGGGGCTGAAAAGATCACTTTTGTAATCGGCCAATTTACTGATCACCAATTGAGTCTTATTATTTTTTTTTTTTTTTGTAGTGAAAGTCATCCGATTTAGATCAGTGGCTGATCGATCAGAGCATCTCTTCAATGAGAGGTTAAAATGTATAAATAGAATTTATTTAGTGGTATGCCCATGAAGCTAGTCCCACCTTCGAATGTAATATTTAGTTATTTTAATGCGTCATTATAAATAAGAAAATAGGTAAGCTTTTATTATGGCGTAAATCTGAAATTGTTTCTTAAATATTGTATTTTACTATTTCTACAACTGTGAGTTATCTGTAAAAAGTGTCAATCTTCTGTGTTTGCAGATCTACAGCCCGGAAAAGTATCCCACCCCAGGCGGGAGAAGCAACAAGCCCTCGGTTGGACAACACAGTGCGAAGTGCTTCGTGCTCTCCAAGGCCTGCTGGGTATGTGTTCCACAAAATGTAGTTAATACAGATGAATTAAGACAATGTATGTGTTGCCCTGCAATATGTTTTTATAAAAAATACATTGTCTATCAAAAAATGTACCTTTTTAATTCAAATAATCAAAATGTGATGTGAAAGGTGAGTCCATTTGAGGAGTTCCTTTTGGTTTTTAGGAGGTAGTGGATGAGTTGGTTAAAACAGCAAATGGACATGCAATGGCAAGCAAGTCGAGTGTGCAAAGTGTCCCCTTTGTCCTTAGTTGGCGCCTTTTGGTTTCCATATTACCTTTGTATCTAACTAAATGAATGATTTGAGTCAGAATTATTGATAAACATGTTGTGGTATTAGCAAAATGTGCAAGCCCAGCAACAGGTTACAGTAAATATATTTTTTGTTATGTAGCCCATAGGTGACAAATTAGTAAATCAAATATGGAATATATGGAGGGTGACTTACCCTTCAATATAAATGTACTACGTTGCATGATATTGTTTGTTTGTGCACACTGTCTTGTCTTATTTGCACCATGTGGGCCATGAACATCATTGTTTGTCTTCTGTATAGTTTTTTACTTTGACCTTTTATACAAGCAATAAAAAAAAAAAAAAAAACTAGCTTAACTTTTTATGCAGTGGCACACCTTTTCTTAAGTAAAACATAGTTTCAGAGGTTTATATGATAAAACACAATTAACATGAACATGATACACTTGCTAATTTGTTTTATACAAATGAACTGTCACAGTAAGGCATTATAAAGATGTAGTGCCGAAAGTATGACAAGGCTCCAGTCGCGTTCTGATGAAAGGCAACTGTGTCAATGTATTCTGCCAAAATATTGGTCCTCATTAATTGTTTGGGTTTTTTTTTTGTTTTTAACACCACAAGTACCAAGCAGAAACCTGAGCTTCACATGGCCTTGGCACCACCGGTTACTGCTACTGTTGAAGCATTGTCTAGCCAGAGTGGGGAGCAGCAGTCCGCCCCACCACCACAGCATCCACCACAAGCAATACCAGCAATCCTAACTGCATCTGCAGCAGTGACGACGTCACAACCCCCTGTTGCCTTGTCCTCTCTCCCTGCAGCTATTGCTGTGGCTCCCCCTCTTCCAGTTTCAATGGCCAATGTGGTTGCCTCTTCTACCCAGTCAGTAGTAAGCAGTGGCATAGCTGCCTCCTCTGCAAGCAGCATTCTTCCAGAGATCAAAATCAAGCAGGAGGTTGAACCAACTGATACAGCACAGCCAGGAACAACAAACGGTAGGAGTTTTTCCTTTTATATGAATTTGTCTCTGGCACACAGCAAATTGAAATAAAAATAAAAAACTTTTATTTTATTTATATATATCATATATATATATATATATATATATATATATATATATATATATATATATATATATATATATATATATATATATATATATAACATATATATATCATATATATATATCATATATATATATAACATATATATATATATATATATATAAAATATACACACACACACAGGGAAAATTCCGTTACAACAAACTCCCAGGGACCTAAAAATTTTGTAAAGAAAATTTCGTTGTAGTGAGATTCTCTATTTGTTACTATAGTGCTTGCTTTAACTTGGGCCCAGGCTTAGCTTTTTTCACGTTCATTTTAATCTCCTCACACCTACAAGTTATGCTGAGAGAATTTTTCTCAGCATTTCTTTGCGATAATACACTTTCAGGGTACGAATGATGCCCAAATCCAATAGCTGAAGCACTGCTGTGCAATTGGGTGGGAAAAATTAAATGCGAACATTCTCTAAATGTGGTAGTAGGTTGTGGGCAGCACAGTTATCAATTAGGAGCCGAATCCTTTTCTTTTTCATATTGTGAGGTTTCTGAACTCTTTTGAGACACCACCCCCATTTACCCGAGAAACCCCCACCCCCCCAACACACACATTCCCCACCTAAGGGGAACGATGTGCTGAAGTGCATCCCGAAGTGCGGCGTCTTTGGAAGATTTTGTCCATTGCTGGGGCAGGGCAAAAATAGGCTCTTAGCGCTGCAGTAAAGTGACGCAGAAGCAAATCATAAAAGATTGAGGTTGCGCTATAAGTCCCTGTCTTGCACCCCAAAACACGAGGCCGAGTCTCAGTACTTTAGCAAAACCAGCTTCATTCAGCTTGAAACAGGAAAAGCACACTTACTTATTGTAGCATGATCTACCACTCTGCTATACACAGAAACAGCAGTCAGGGAGGGTCGTGGCCAGATCAGTGATCAAGTAATCCTGTTACCTGCATTTAACAATGTACCTTGCACCACCCATTGAAATCTTTTTTCTGTTTGCTTTGCTGGAGAGACGCAGCATAGCTTTGAGCCTGCTGTTGCCCTGGCAACAGATAAACAGTCTTCCATAGATGCAGAGATCGGACTTCGGGATGCTCTTAGGTGTGCTATTTGGGGGAGTTCCCAAGAGAGTTTACAGACCTCACATTTTCTTGAATGAGTGCTGAATGTGCACAAATGCTCTGTGGATGATTCATTTAGGCATTTCAAGGTCTTTTGGGCACTTCGTTATAATGAAAGTATCTGCTGAATGTACTTCGTAGTAACAAGATTTGCATCATATGGGGAAACTGTCGGTACCATTAAAATACTTTGTTGTAATGAAAATTTCGTTGTAAAGATATTCGTTGTAATGGAATTTTACCTGTGTGTGTGTATATATGTATATACACACATATATATATATATATATATATATATATACACACACATATATATATATATATATATATATATATATATATATATATATATATATATATATATATATATATATATATATATATATATAAATAAAGTGTGTGTGTGTGTATATATGTATATGTATGTGTGTTTATAGAAAAGATTCACCCCCATTGAAATATTCCCATTTTATTTGCTTTACAGCCTTAAATGAAAACGCACACAAACTAGTATTTTTTTCCAGCTTTATTTACTCAATGCAATCTATAATATCCAAGTGAAAGATATCACAGCTACAGTTCAGAATTTTAAAAAATAACAAACAAGAAATACTGAGATTAATAAAGGATCGTCCCCCTTCTAAACAATATTTGTAATCTGAATCAGGTGTAAGTAACCACCATTACCATTGCAGATAATGGTTACTGGCTTCCATGTGTGATTAGTGAAGCATAAAAACAGCTGTTCCTGGAGCATTCTTTGCTTGGTATTGCAACTGACAGCAAGCCACTTTCAAAAGATCTCAGGGATAGAATTGTGGACAGAAAAGGCAGGATTTTGATACAAAAAATGTCTAAGGCTTTATTAAACCCAAGGAGCACAGTAAAGTCCATAATAAAGAATTGGCAAGTATTTTGGTACTACTAGGACCCTCCCTGGATCCGGCCATCCCTACAAACTGGATGGAAGAGCAAGAAGGAAACTGGTAAGAAAGGCCTCCAAGAGGCCAATGGCCACCTTGAAGGAGTTACTGGATTTTATGGCAAAGATTGGTCATTTTGTGCATGTAACAACAATTTCACAAGCGCTCCACAATTGTGACTTGTTCAGGAGTTCAAGGAAAAAGCCACTTCTTCTCAAGAAAGGCCACATGAAGGCTAGTTTGAGCTTTGCTAGAATGCACCTTGAAGATTCTGATGCCAAGTGGAAATTTGAACAATTCTGTAAAGAATAGTGGGCAATTACTGCTCAATGTAGATGTGCAAAGCTGTTCAAGAAGTATCCTAACAGACTCAAGGCTGTCATTAAAGCAAAAGGTGGTTCAACAAAATATTGACATTGTGGGTGATCCTTTATTAATCTCAGTATGTCTTGTGTGTTTTTTTTTAATTTTTCTGAACTGTAGCTGTGATATCTTTCACTTGGATGTTATAGGTTGCATTGAGTAAGTAAGGCTGGGAAGAAATATTTTTTGTGTGTATTTTCATTTAAGGCTGTAAAGCAAAAAAATGGGAGTATTTTGAAAGGGTGATTCTTCTCTATACCCTATGTATGTATGTGTGTGGGTGTATGTACTTTTCCTCTCCCGAAAACTGGTACATGTGCAGTTTGCCCACAGTAACTGTCCTTATCATAAGAGTACATACTTTATTCTTTTTCCTTTTATGTATGTATATGTAGAATCAAAGATAGTTCTGAATTAAGGCCTCTAACAAGTTCTTTGTTTTTATTTCCTACCAAAGTGTTGGCATCTCCTGTAATGGCACCTACAGTGCCTCCTGTCCTTACACCTCTCAGCAATAGTCTAGGACTTACTGGAACTGACATGCCCCATGGAGCTTCCCCACGAAAGAAGCCACGTAAACAGCAGCATGTAATATCCACTGAAGAGACAGAGATGATGGAGACCAATAGTACAGATGAGGAAAAGGCATCATCCAGGCCTTTGGCAGTAAAGGCAGAGAAACGCAAATCTCCTCCCAAGGAGTATATAGGTGTGTACCGTACTGATTTTAGAAAGAGCTGTACAATAGAGACTATTTTTAGAGAGTATGTTTAAGCAATTGAAGTTTTTTTGGGAACACGTATAAGTTACTTCTATGGTCTCTGACTCATAATGCTTTTTTGCAACATTTATTTTCCCATAAATCCCTTAAGTTTAGATATCCAGAGTGTAAGTGTACTCTGGCATAAAAATAGTCATTTGTGTGCCAAAAACATACTAAAGTATAGGAAGATGTGTCCTGTACATTAAAGGAACTTCCTCTTATTACCATATTCTAGTAGTTTTGCACATATATTTGAAAAAAATGATTAACATTTTCAGGTTTATTTCCAAACTTTAAAATCTAGCTACAGTGTAAACTTGGGCTAATGAATGGTGGATGTGAAATATTTGATTGCCTCCTTACCCATTTCTTCCTATTATTTATCCATTATACAATTTGCTTACGTTTACTTTGTTTCCGGCCAGCCCTTTGAAGGCTTTCTTCATTGGTGTTCCTACCGTTCTCAGCGGTCCAACAAACGTTCTTCAGATTTTTTCAAACTTTGATTGTCTGTTATCTCAGTCTGTTTGTTTCACAGGTTGGTAGAGGTATGGTGGTTCCACTGTGTGGAATATTTATGTTTTTGTACCATGAAAACAAAAGCTCTCTGTAATGTATCAGTCTGGTGTTTATAGGCTACATCTCGGATTGCATATTGCCACAATAAATAGTACAGTTAGAGGGTGGTTTATTACTCACCACAGAATTCAGTCTTCGACAAAGTTAGCTAATTTTATTACACAATCATATAGCAACCCATCATAAACATGTTCATGACCCATAGTTTTAGAAAATCTGGATTGGAGGAATTTCACAAAAATAACATACCGTTGGGGAAAAACTACAAAACCAAATGGCTGGCAGTTTCTGTTGCCCATCACTAGGTTTCTCACAAGCCAGGTTAGGAAACAGATATGTCAGGCAGCTGACTACTGTTCAGTTTCAAAAAGGTGGTATTGAGTCCATTATTGTTTTGATTGGTGCAATCTGTTTCCTCTGAAGGAACACTTAAGTGAACTTTTGATTATGCAGACAATGACGATTTAGGTCCTAACTAAAGGATTATAGATCTGCTAAAAATTAATTTAAGAAACTTGAATATATGGAGGAGTGTTTTGATTGTTTCTGGCAGGCCAAGGTAACTGCTCAGTCTAGCATGTTGGTGCAGTATTGTTGGGAGTAAATGCTATAAGAAGTGTAAATATTTCATTGTAGTTCCTGCATCATGTTGTGTCAGCTCAAATGCTGTCTTTATTGAGGTAATTACCTATAATTTTATATTTTATGATCCTTTTTCTTTTAAATGTAAAAACCTGTCTTGAGGGTTTTCTATGGTTTTTATATTTTGTGTGCAGCAAATCTAAGTATCTATCAAAATTCATTAGAACATTGCAACAACAACAACATTTATTTCTATAGCAGAGTTTCATACAAAGCAAGTTATCAAAGATAGTTATAGAAAAATATGAACATTTCAAAGTGTACCTGTCAGCTTGCTGTCTGCTGTTGTGCCTTCTTGCTGTACTTATTCTATCTGCGCTGACCTCTGCCTGTTTTTCCATGTTCTGTAATATGCTATGACCATCAAACCCTTATGGATATATGTTCCATTGGTATTGGATCATGTGGTGGATTTAAGGACAGTGATTATTGTCATCCTCATCCTCATTGCATTCCTTTACAAAGGGCACCATTTATAATCTATTATGAAAACGTACAACAAGTAGCTCTTTCAGGCAGTAAACCAATTATATCAGGTATTCTAGGAATCTAAGTTTGGCTTTAAAGTATTCAAGTGAATCTGTATAGGCTATTTAAAATCAAAATCCTGTCAGTCGGCTCAATTTTTTTTTTCTGTCCTGTGGACATACCATGTATTGTGTTCTCTGAAATTTTTCCACTATATGCAAATTTATGTAGTTAATTTCTCAAATTAGTTTTTGTTTTATTATTTTTTTGTAAAAGTAATATACTGAAGTGAATTAACATTTTTAATATTTGGAAATGTATTTAAAATGTCCATTCATAATGCTGAGCAGCGCTTTGGCATAATACTTGCTGCACAGATTTTGTATCCTGGGGTTTGAATTCTGTGCTTGTTCATTTTCTGTGTGGAGTTTGCAGGTTCCTTCTCTATCTACATCTAGATATTCCCACATCCCTAAATTCATGCTGGTTAGGTTAGCCATTGATTCAAACTGGCCCAGTGTGTGTTAGTGTGTGCATGATTAGGTCCTGCACATTGTTCAAGGATATTTTCTGCTTGGCTTTAAGTGTTCCCCAAATTAGATTAATAGGGATAGAGAATATTATGTTAAACCCAAACTTTCAGTATAATCTGATAGATAGCTATATATACACAGTCATATGAAAAAGTTTGGGAACCCCGCTCAGCCTGCATAATAATTTACTCTACTTTCAACAAAAAAAGATAACAGTGGTATGTCTTTCATTCCCTAGGAACATCTGAGTACTGGGGTGTATTCCAAACAAAGATTTTTAGTGAAGCAGTATTTAGTTGTATGAAATTAAATCAAATGTGAAAAACTGGCTATGCAAAAATTTAGGTCCCCTTGTAATTTTACTTATTTATATGCATGTAACTGCTCAATACTGATTACTTGCAACACCAAATTGGTTGGGTTAGCTTGTTAAGTCTTGAACTTTATAGATGGGTGTGTCCAATCATGAGAAAAGGTATTTAAGGTGGTCAATTGCAAGTTGTGCTTCCCTTTGACTCTCCTCTGAAGAGTGACAGCATGGGATCCTCAAAGCAACTCTCAAAAGATCTGAAAACAAAGATTGTTCAGTATCATGGTTTAGGGGAATGCTATTAAAAGCTATCTCAGAGGTTTAAACTGTCAGTTTCAAATGTAAGGAATGTAATCAGGAAATGGAAGGTCACAGGCACAGTTGCTGTTAAACCCAGGTCTGGCAGGCCAAGAAAAATGCAGGAGCAGCATATGCGCAGGATTGTGAAAATGGGTACAGACAACCCACAGATCACCTCCAAAGACCTGCAAGAACATCTTGCTGCAGATGGTGTATCCGTACATCGTTCTACAATTCAGCGTAATTTGCACAAAGAACATCTGTATGGCAGGGTGATGAGAAAGAAGCACCTTCTGCACTCACGCCATAAACAGAGTCGCTTGTTGTATGCAAATGCTCATTTAGACAAGCCAGATTCATTTTGGAACAAAGTGCTTTGGAGTGATGAGACAAAAATTGAGTTATTTGGTCATAATAAAAAGCGCTTTGTGTGGCGGAAGAACACATGCTACCTACTGTCAAATTTGGTGGAGGTTCCATCATGCTGTGTGGTTGTGTGGGTAGCTCAGGGACTGGGGCCCTTGTTAAAGTTGAGGGTTGGATGAATTCATCCACAATATCCACAAATTCTTCAGGATAATTTTCAAGCATCAGTCACAAAGTTGAAGTTACGCAATGGCTGGATATTCCAACAAGACAATGACCCAAAACACAGTTCGAAATCTACAAAGGCATTCATGCAGAGGGAGAAGTACAATGTTCTGGAATGGCCGCCATAGTCCCCTGACTTGAATATAATCGAAAATCTATGGGATGATTTGAAGCAGGCTGTCCATGCTTGGCAGCCATCAAATTTAAGTGAACTAGAGAGATTTTGTATGGAAGAATTGTCAAAAATACCTCCATCCAGAATCCAGACGCTCATCAAGGGCTATAGAAGACGTCTAGAGGCTGTTATATTTGCAAAAGGAGGCACAACATTATTGATGATATTGTATTATTGATATATCTGTTGGGGTGTCCAAATTTATGCACCTGTCTAATTTTATGATGCATATTGCATATTTTCTGTTAATCCAATAAATGCAATGCCACTGCTGAAATACTACTGTTTCCATAAGGTATGGATATATTAAAAGGAAGTTGCTACTTTGAAATATATATATATATATATATATATATACACAGTGCATCCAGAAAGTATTCACAGCGCATCACTTTTTCCACATTTTATGTTACAGGCTTATTCCAAAATGGATTAAATTAATTTTTTTCCTCAGAATTCTACACACAACACCCATAATGACAACGTGAAAAAGTTTACTTGAGGTTTTTACAAATTTATTAAAAATTAAAAAATTGAGAAATCACATGTACATAGGTATTCACAGCCTTTGCTCAATACTTTGTTGATGCACCTTTGGCAGCAATTACAGCCTCAAGTCTTTTTGAATATGATGCCACAAGCTTACGGATGATGGAGGCCACTGTGCTCATTGGGACCTTCAAAGCAGCAGAAATTTTTCTGTAACCTTCTCCAGATTTGTGCCTCGAGACAATCCTGTCTCGGAGGTCTACCGACAATTCCTTTGACTTCATGCTTGGTTTGTGCTCTGACATGAACTGTCAACTGTGGGATCTTATATAGACACGTGTGTGCCTTTCCAAATCCTGTCCAATCAACTGAATTGACCACAGGTGGATTCCAATTAAGCTGTAGAAACATCTCAAGGATGATCAGGGGAAATAGGATGCACCTGAGCTCAGTTTTGAGCTTCATGGCAAAGGCTGTGAATACATGTACAAGTACATGTACTTTCTCAATTATTTTTATTTTTAATAAATTTCCAAAAACCTCAAACTTTTTTAACGTTGTCATTATGGGGTGTTGTGTGTAGAATTCTGAGGAAAAAAATGAACTTAATCAATTTTGGAATAAGGCTGTAACATACCAAAATGTGGAAAAAGTGATACTTTCCAGATGCACTGTATATATATATTAAAGTTCATTCTAACAGTTTTTTCTGTGTATGTAGCCCATCCAAATGGCACAAATAATGGATTAATAGTGATAAATTATTTTCAGTCATTGTGTAATACTTTCCATTTTCTACTTTTTAGATGAGGAGGGTGTTCGCTATGTGCCAGTCCGCCCAAGACCTCCTGTTACCTTACTCCGCCATTATCGCAATCCATGGAAAGCAGCCTATCACCATTTCCAAAGATACAGTGATATAAGGGTAAAAGGTTAGTATGGTCTTTCTGACAATCACAACAGATACAACAAAATAGATTTCTTGCTGCGCAGTATTTGTTTCCTGTCTAAGCCATCTTTTTTTGACAGAGGAGAAAAAGTGCACCATGCAAGATATGGCTAATCAAAAGGGTGTGGTATGCAGAGCGCAGGGCTGGAAGGTACACTTGTGTGCTGCACAACTGTTGCAACTGGTAAGTGACCACACTGTCGTGTGAAAAACGATGTTATTACAAATTAGCCTCTTTTTCACTATGGTGAGGCCCACTCAAGAGTTAGGTTGTTTTTCTGTTGTTGAGTAATGCCCATTCTTGCTGCCTTATCCTTGGCTGTATTCCTGTATCTCCTGGCTTTCCTCATCAAGTTTTTATTCAGTAATAACACATAATACAATATAATTCTGGCAGCATTTCCTTACATTGAGTTACTTTCACAGTATAATTTATAAAATACCATTGGCAGCACTTGTTGTTTTTTCTTTGAGTTAATCTCTCACTGCATGGAGTATATAATGTTTGGTAATATTGCCTTCTACTGGTTATTCCTGAAATGTGGTTATTCCTTAAAAATAGGGTTTTTAACTAATTTTGGAAGCATGGCTTTCTTTTGATATCTATCTCCAACTATCCACCAAGTT